>NC_091942.1:26076457-26131457 GCF_041260155.1 Ptychodera flava | reverse complement strand
ACACGAGAACTCTGACCAACATTTGACATTCAATATGACAGTGATTGTCTGTGTCAACGCCCTGAACAATAACTATCTGTTAGTTTTCACGCGTATATATTGAACATTCTCTTAGATTTCAAGCCGTGGGCATTTAGCATGCATTTTGTAGGGCCGGTTTCTGTAAAACTGTCAATTACAAAGTCCTTCCCTGGGGTGTATGTCAACCCTGGGAGGGACGGTCGATCTGCAGCTGCTCTTCTTTTAAAACTAAGTAGCTTCTGACGGTAAAGACAGTAGTTGTGACTGACATCAACCTCCGCGTTATAAACACCAACAAAGCGCAATCGAGATCTTTTCCGTGGCTATTTGTTTACTCTCGATGTAGTGTATTAGCCTGATTAGCATACTTTCAGTCCGGACCCAAAAATCCAATTGTAAAACAGCTTTGGACGCTGAGAATACCAAGGCTATGGCTACATTGTTTAAGATACGAAAATTGAAAACTTGAATAGAATACAAGTTCAAGGCTTCAACACTATAAGAAATGAAAATTCGGGAAAGCTGAAATACGTGGATAAGGTCCAGCACCTATTTTCCATAAAATTTACAGAATCTACAAACGGTATACACTCAGACTTAAATTATATTGACTTATTGTCTGATTTAGCGTGAGTCCCGACTGTCGTTCATTTTGGTGGAGTAAAAATTGACAGGTTTCCAGAAAATGCATGGATTTCAATCGAAGAACCGTACAGAGTGATTAGAACACTGTGGTCTTGTTCAGCAAAAGAATCGATGGCGAGTACATTCAGCTGACGGACCAACGATGACTCGACGATCGGACGCATTTTGTCGATAAACCTAATGCGTCTGCAGAATGTGCTAATCGTCACGAGGTGAAGGCTCTTGTCACTGAGTTTCAAGAAATTGTGTTAATAATTACTTTTTACACCTCGGAGGGGGAAATTCAATAACTCGAAGCGTCGATGAAAGCCCGTTTCCCCCAAAGCTCACTGAACGCAATATTGATTTATACATCCTTTTTCCAAAAGACGCGTTAATTACTTCTACGTTTTGGAATCGTGGCTGTATATATCACTTTGCATTTCAAATCATTGAGGTTTATTCTTTCTATCTGTGTCGTTACGATCCACGACTAATCTGACAGTTCGTTGAGTAACACTTTGTGAAGACAAGCGCCCGTTTCAAAGGCGAATTAGCATTCTAGTCCATGAACTGATGACGAATGTCCCTCATCCACATGTCGATACCAATTTTCTTCTTTAATCGAGAGTAATTAGCGTACTACGTTTGGCAGTGATGAACGTCAATTTAATATGCCCTGTTTAAATATCTTCACGAAATAATGTGAGCCGTAAATTTAAATCTATCTTAATTTGCATATTTAGTTATGCAGGAATGTGAATAGATATCTCACGAAATCACGACGAGATCGATAATGCACCGGAAAATAGTGATTAAATCTTGATAAAATTTACACCCAACTCGGCATGTAAATTTATAATAAATAGTAATATCATCGTCTTTCTGGACATAGACGGTTCGGTCACACTAAGCTTGACCTCCGCCGCATTTCCAAATAGCGGTCTGACTATGCAATCTTCATTACGCACTCCCCATTCTTTTGGCGAGTTAGCCTTTTTGTCCTTCGAATTGAGGTTTGTTTATCTGTAGACAACCGCTCCCTTTTCCCAAGAGTTCTCTGAAATGAACCTTGTTAAAATTACCGTCGCTTTGTGACGATTTCATCCATCTGAATTATAGATTTCACAAAAAGAAATTTCGTCCGATTCCAATGTCAGCACACTTTCTCTCTGATGTCACGGTCGTCGAAGAATTACCGAAAAGTGACAGTAGGCAGTTAAAAGTTTAAGGTAGTATGCGCCTCGAAAGTGAAATACTTAAACTTTTGTTGAAAAATTCCCGAAGGAATCTTTCAAACATTCACTTTGAAAATCAAGAATAAAAATCGGGGCTTACCGTGCAAATTTTGGTACTAAAGAAACGAATAACTCAAGATTTACCGATATTTAAAATTCAAAATGGCCGCCATCCCTGTGTTAACTCTATGAGAAAAATAAAATTTTCGAATACCGAAGTACTAAGCCGGCGAAAAGTTTTCTTTCCCCAAGAGCTTTAAAATGAATCCCCACAAGTGGTAGGTATATCAGAAAAGAATTGTGAAAGTTTGAGAGTCCGAATATCTGTCACGAGGCGCGGTCTACCCAAAAGTATTAAGGGGTGTCAGTTGCTACATTGAGTGAGGCAATGCTAGGAGCGAGAAAAAATCAAACATCACCTTTTTCCGATGCAGAATTAATTTTGTTCGTACCCTTTTATCTAAGGTCATTATGTCAAAACGATAGAAGTGCAAGGATAAAGGCCTTTGCTCATTTAGTCTTACATGGTTTTGTAGTTGTAAGTAAAAAACGTACACCTGGTTTATAGAATATTAAGACCGACTGGAAAGCTTCCTTAGTTACCCTGAGTAGGCTAGAAAACTAGTGTTCGAAAAAGTTGAGAAAAGCAGTCGAGTTACCGACCAAAAATAATCCACAACCACACATGAAACACTGGCGATAGTGAACGGTGCATGCTGGGGTAACAGAAATCACAATGGCAGGTATTTGCAGGGATTATCTCAGGAGGCAAGACAGCTGTGTTGGATAAGACCCTATAGTATGATAAAGGAAAATAAAACGTGCAACTTTTCCCGTGTTTTCGTCAAAATAACACAGTACAACCGTCTAAAAACCGCTCAAATAAACTTCGGTTTGTGTATAAATGTTTGTTTTATTAATACCAATTTCATTGACAACCAGAACTAAAGAATACGCCTCAAATCAAGCGAAAAAAGCCTCAAAATGTGGCGGGACTCACACCTTTAGCTAGCATGCGCCTCGAAGTGAAAGACTTCAACTTCTGCTCAAACTTTCCTCAAGGACTCTTTCCGCCATTCTCTTTCAAAGTCAAAGGATAAAAATCGGGGGTCACCATGCAAATTTTGGTACTAAAGAAATAAATAACCCAAGATTTACCAATATTTGAAATCAAAAATGGCCGCCATCCCTGTGTTAACTCTATGGAAAAAAATAAATTTTTCGATTTTCGAAAAACTAAGACGGTGAAAATTTTCCATACGCCGAGAGCTTTAAAAGGAGCCCCCACAAGTGGTAGATCAGAAAAAAAATTGTAAAAGTTTGAGAGTCCGAACATCTGTTCCCGAGGCGCTTTCTACCTTAAAAGGTCTGCATAATAACATGCTAATAAGTTTTACAACAAAAATTGTATGTTTCAGGCCAAACAAAACCTACCGGCCACGCTTGGTAGGTGAATTGGGTATTCGGAGCTCAGATGAAATCAAAACATTCAACAAAGATTACAGTATTCATATGGTGTACATTATGATTAGCAACCACGCATGCAAAAGCGGTTCCAATCAGTCTGAGGAACGCCGACTCGACGGACTGCAATTCAGATAAAACGAGAAATTTCATGGCCAAGCACCCCTGCCACCGCTGTAGTACGATAGTCCATCGGCTTGCCGATGACAATACGTGTCCCCAGGCGATAAAACACCCATGCTCTCACGACTGAGGTGACAGAGCTCATCTCCGGTCGGCTTAAATGTTGAAAAACAACATTTTTCGATTCGACTAATCGAATAGGCTAATCGACCTGGCCGTCATAGAACACACTTTGTCCTAAAAAGGTTATGTTATACACTCCTTCGACTGATATAAAGATTGTGTTGGAACACAGAAGGAAAATTTTGCAAAAATTTAGTCTTTGCGCGATAAATGTGTTATTAGGGAGCAACAGTTACTATGCGTTTGTTACGGAGTGACCTCACATCAGTCGAAAGAATACCCGGATTCTCCACCAGGTCATATCTCGAATTGTGAACTTGAACATTCCCCTCTATTCTGCGCTCTAAACCCAAACATTATTCAGCTTATGAAGATCTTTGCGTAATAAAGACATGTTGAATTATCGATAGCCTTGTCAATGCTCTTCTGTATCCTGTGGAGAATGACACGCCATGCAAATCTGTAAGACTTTATTTACATTCTTCACACACGTGGCTTCATCACTGTTGAACTAGAGAGGACGGTATGCCAACAGTCAATAAAGGTGCATTGCTTTTCCATAGTTAAATTGTAGATACAGATAGATAAAATTCCAAATGCGCAAGGCAAAGAGAGAAACACTCCGAAAATGCATTCTTCAAACGGGAAATTATAACAAAATAAGAAGGAAAGTGTAAGACTAACATTTACTCGCAAGATGGACTGCGAAGTGTACGTCAACCTGACAGTATGAAAAATAAAGCCTAAGACCATGATAGCGAAACCATCGTTCATCTTATTCAACTCAAATACAGATATTATCGAGGCGCAAAGTATGCAGTAGTTGTCAAAGAAGCTAGTAAACGCGCGCTTGGCTTGAAGCTTACCGTCTCTAGTGATCGAAATAGTTCACCTTATAAAACCTCATAAAAGAGTCATGGTATTTTTTGTACGGACAGAGCAACCTAAACAAACCTTTTCGCGAAACAGACATCGAATGTCGACAAATCCCCTGATATTGGTACCCCTTCAATTATTATTTAAAGTCTTGCATTAGCGATGATCAACCGTTGGAAATTTGAAGTGACACGTACAGTCGCTTGACTTACCGCAGGCTCGTTCTTATCTTAATAGATATAATGTTATCTATTTTAGTGGGAAACGACGCATCGCCGGGGAATAATCAGTCAGCTCAGCCGCTAGGTCGATCAATGAGTCTCCGGCAACGTTGATCACCTCAGAAAGTCGAACCAATTACGTTGTCAGTTTGAACCGGAGAGCCCCCAATTTCCGATCTCGAATGCAGGGACGAGGCGACCCGGTAAAATAGAATTTCGTCTCGAGTGTACGAAAAAAATAGCCGGATGTAATTACCTCATCAGGCGTACACCGGCACCGAGGCTCTACAATCTGAAAACCAAGTAATCGGGGTATTTTTAATGTCTTGTAACTAGGCAAGTGTGATGTGCAGAAATTATTTCAAATTCAGGTTGTCCTGCTTTATTTTAAACGGACAAAAGATACAGGGCGCTAGAGTGGTGATTTCTTCTTTCCGCATTGCGTTAACGTCTGAGCTTTGGTAGCCTGTGAAATCAATTTGCTTCACCGTGTCAATCTATTTCAGACTAATTGAAAACATCAGTTGCTGTGTGTTCATTCTCTGAAGACCTAGTTCAATCAGGTCGGTGACACCGTCACCGCCATGCTTGTTGTACGCAAATACACGAAGGAAGTAGAAGGATAGATATGTACCCCATACAATGGACCTACAACAATTGCACATCTTAAGGTTGAGATATTAATATTCAGTGAATGTTTGTATCTCCATATTAACATATAACTCCCCTTGGTTTCTAAGTCGATATTTGTGAGCGTGTGCAATGTGATCGTGTAAATGCGTACACGTATATAATGCTTATCATCAACCCAGTGCCTTTGGTGGTCTAAGACCCGTATCGAGATACAATCAATGGCCCTTCAAGCATAGTTTGTTAGTCCTGCAGTACGGTTTTTATCATACGCCAGGATTTAAGCTGGTGTGACGTGCTAGGGCACCGTTCTGTGTAAAATAGAATGTTCAGCAGCGGCATCCGTGACCATCCTTGGTCATTTTCTCACAAATATCCATGGTGAACTTGAATGTAAACTAGTCGGATACCAGTAATCGAGCTCTCACTCCTTCCGACCAGCACTATATAATAAAGTTACTGCAGAATGATTTTGAGTGACAAATACACACAGACATAGACAGACAGACAGACAGACACACAGACACAGACACAGACACAGACACACAGACACACACACACACACACAGACACACAGACACATATAGGCGCTATATATATATATATATATATATATATATATATATATATATATATATATATATATATATATATTGTACATACACATGTACCTGCCTGCCTACATACGTACCTGTATGCATGCACGCCTCCATCCATCATCCATCAATCCATACATACATACATACAAGTAAGTATGATCTTAAGACAGTTTCTTACATTCGAGGTGAAAATCAATAATTGCTTTCAAACAATACCCTGCGATAGTTATGCATTCAGTGTACATAAGGGGATCTCTGCCCCGAGCTGTTTTGTATTCAGACAGTTCCAATCTTTGCATTAAGTCCTAACCTCAAGGGAGTCTCCAACACTTGATGACAGTTACAAAGGTTGACACAAATCCATAATCTCTTCATCATCACTTCTGTAGAAATACAAGTACATACTTGCGGTCGAATTTTCACTTTAGTTCAAATTCGAAGAAAATCAAACGACGAAATTTTCAGTGTACACTACCCTTTCACATAGACGGACATTTAGATTGATTTATAGATTGAAAGACATCAATTCATCCATCCATCCATCCATCCATCCATCCATCCACCCATCCATACATCTACATATATACTTACTTACCTACTTACATACATACATGCAGATGCTAGGTAGGATGCTCTTCAAAACTGTCTTAGGGTCACGCATGTATAGTTTAATACTTGGTTTCATATTTTTGAGTAGAATTTTCATCATCATGGTCTGATAAACTAAGCAGTGGTCCATTTATCTGTCACATACATACACCGGAAATATTTCGGAATATAAATTAATCATTGCAAATTTGTTGGCATTTTCGACGTGCAAGAAAATTGTACGCGACAGCAAACTCCGTTAGAGTTAATTCATATAAAAAAAACCGTTCGAATGATCGGTGCAACTAAATAAACATCACTTCAAATTTCGAATGAAGCAGCAGGATGCGTGGTTACGACTCTGTCCAACACATGTTCGCTAAGCAACGTTGACTTACCAACAGAAGCAGCTTCTTGAGTCTTCTTTTTAGTGAACATTCTATCAAGTTCTGTTTTGAGGATGGAGATACATCGCTCTAGGCGAGGTCAATCGTTGCCTTGCATAACGCATCACGATTTGGACGAATCATCTAATAAATCAAAAGACAATCACAAGAAACGATGACAGGTGCTTTCCTACGACATCCAGTTTCAAGATGTACGCCTTCGGCTGTTTTATTCCATTATAATTGAACGACGTGATATATGTACAGGCTTTACGCAATATCTAAACTCGAAAAGCCCTTTAAATGCTGAACTAAATTGTTAGTTAACATCATATATAAGAGAAAGTGCATAAACCCAATTTTCTTTCGTATAAAGATCTTTCCGCAAGACAAACAACCTACACCTGTAAAGTTTTCAAATTGATCAACGTCGGCAGCAGTAGAAATGTTCCTAACATAAATAAAATACAAGGTAATTATTGCAAATGCTAGATATATAATAGAATGAGAAAAAGCATACTGACTTGACACAGCATGACTAAACCCATAAGGAACCGGCCATTGTACATGGTGCATTTGTCAAATATGAATAAGCTTCACATGTTTCAAAAAAGAACATCGCAACCCAATTGTGGTGTAAGCCGGAAGCTGAAGCACTTCTCATGTATCACTGTAATCTAATCCTCCCATTAAACTGTCGATCCCATTTGAGTTGACTATCACTTCACGCAGTTCATCCTTCAACGCAGACTAGCTAGATAAGCGTGTGCAATCGATTTCCATAGGAACACTTTCACGTAGAGATTTTTCTTCTCTTCAGTTGTACTTGGCACTTGCCGGGTAAAAGTACCTAAAGTAAGTCAGCGGCGAATCGTTATATATGTTGAACACGATTCTGCCGATAAAGTTGGCCTTCAGAACAAACGGGGATAATTCCTGCATGCGTCCCCAGGCCAATTGTTAATACTGGCAGAGACTTTATAAGAACGGAAGCATAGGAAACAAAATTGCTGCTGGAATTATTCGTTGAAATCTATAATACAATTAAGTCGTTGGGATGTACAATTTTCCAAAACTGCTCGCAGTTTACATTCTATGTTAGCCATATGAGTTTCCAGTCACACAGCTTCTTTTATAGAAGAAAATAGCATTCTGTTCACTTTGAAAATGCTATATTAAGTATTCGGGTTCGGTAGATCCGAATCCACAATTGCTTTGAATTCGCAAAAGGAGTTGTTCAGCTAACAGATTCGTAACAACAAAAATGCGTTGTAAACTACAACTTCCTGCGAAAAAGTGCTATTAACGGCGTACAAGGATACCACTCAGCAATTGATACTCTATCTGGAAAGCTGCAACAACATTTGAAGGCGCATACCACAAACAACACGTTCGTCAAAGAAAGCAAGCAAGCAACTAAGTACAGAGCGTATCTCACGTCTCTGTAACGTGATGAACAAAAAGCTTCTTCGCGATAAGCTTGAGTAAAAGGAGAAAAAGAACTTAATCTTCAGAATGTGACCGCAAAGCACAAAGAGAGTCCAATGTCAGCAATTGAATACTATTGAATAAACTGTGATGCAAATATTTTGTAAATGAACTTGACCGTGTTCGGCTTGCATTCACCATAATATAACATCTTGCTGCAACTTACACCCAGAAGAGTCGCCACTTCTCCATGTCAGATCTACGATCACTATTCCCTGTGTGCGAAATACGGATCTATTTGAAAAGACAAGACTGCACAATAATACGAGGGAAGCCAAGCTGTGACAGCTAGCTCTTCCTGTGTCACACTGTCAAGCTTCCCACATCTTCTTGATTAATTTCGTGCGACGACTTTCAAATGAAACAATTCTCAAATTGCTACTGCATCTAGGTACAAAGATTTTGCACGCATATAAAATACTTACGACGATTCCTTAAAGACGAGTTTTGGCCGCATTGGTAAGGTAATACGGATCGTGACGATACAAGGGGCAGTCGGCAGTTTATATGCTTTTGTTCATGATCAATATCTTTTTATTGCATGTGATTAAATTTTGCTCCAGAAAAGTCATACAGGCAAAACCTAATACCAGGACACATATGCAGAACACAACAAACTCCAAGCATACTTTAGGATAATGCAAGAGTAAAATATTTGTGAAATGAAACCAGAAAGAGATAAAGCCGGTGAGGTTGTGAAGAGCGAGACTTTCTGAAAAGTGCACAAGATAAGTCGTCACGTTTTTTAGGGTAGTATGCGCCTCGAACGGTTGAAACTTTTGCTCAAATTTACCTAAATGGAACTATCAACCATTCACCGTGCAAGGTTTGGCATGAGGAAAACAATTTACCTAGCATTTACCGATATTTGAAGTTCAAAATGGCCGCCATCCTTATGTTAACTCTATGAGAATATTAAAAAAAATTTCGATTGTTGAAAAACTAGGACGGTGAAAAGTTTTCTGACTCTAATAACTTCAAAATGACCCCAACAAGAGGTAGATCAGAAAAGATTTGTAAAAATTTGAGAGTCCAATATCTGTCCCTTTAAAAACTGCAAAGCTTGGGAAAGTCTGAAGAAGATATTTTATTGTCTAGTGATTCTTGGTTTTGAATAGAAGAACAACATCTTGGTCAACAAAGTTATTAAAATTGAACGAATGTTTTGCGAAAAAAGTGATTTAGAGCAAAATACGTTTGGTTGGGTGCAGCGCCCCTTCAGTGGATGCCGTGATGATCCCCCCCCCCCCGAACAAGTTAGGGAATACAAGACGCCTTGATGGAATATGGTATTTGAATAAGGTAAGGACAATCATTTTAGTATCATTAGTTTGGACATTTCTTAAATTAGCAATAACTATTAGTTTTGATGATATTCTCATTATTCTTTTTTTGACAGCCATTACTACAATTTCTTCTTCCGCTCAGTCTCAGTAAAGTATGCCCAAGTAAAAAGTATTTGCTTTGCAAACACAGTGCGTTTTGTAAACTGTGCAAACTTTTTATTGGCGAAGAACTCTGGGCCAGACTAAAAGTCAGTTGCGAACAATAACATTGAACATTTGGCATGTACAGCTGTGCCGATAAATCATATTCAAGACATTTTGATATATGATTTTGGTAGTGGAACTGGGAAATGTATTTAACAAATGCTTTCAAACAAATTACAGCCAATGAAGGTTGAAATCGTCGGGGCATTAGCGTTGGACATATTCGAAAATATCTCATTATGAAACCTACTTTGCAAACTGAAATAAAATGTAAATGTAAATACACCCTCAGGCTGGCATCAAGTTTATGAGTAATGCAAACTTTACATTGGTTTCCCGTGTGAAAATCTTAAGAACACACAGCAACTGTATTATGCTTGCGCAATACAATAAACTACATGTATTTCTTTTATCACTACGACGATTGAAGCAGTTCAAACGAATATTTTTACAAGGGGGTGAGCTATACAAACTTGTACCAATAGGGTCACTTCATACATTCCACTTCCCGCAGCAACATCTGGATATTAATCATATAGCTATCTCACAAAAGAGCGAGGCTTGCCAATGATTTACCGACAATAACTGCCTGAAACAAGCACTGTCAGTTCACAAAAATTGACTGATAGATCAAACGTCTTACGACCTCCTTCAAATATTCAAAATCACTAGGCTCGAGTCGCGCAGACGATTTTACTCAGTACACATTCGAAGAAATGAAGAGGGCAAGGATGTTGACCCCGTCATGTACCGCGTAAAGGCGTCGGTCATAAGCGATGCATGCATGTTAGAATTCAATTCACCAAGTGCTTACATTTTGTTCTCTGTTTATTGGAGACAGCTGTTTGACAATCTGCTGATGTCTTTATAATGTCTTATATCACTGCTTTCGCATTTTCATCGGAAATGTACATGACATGCATTCCGTTGACACCCGGATTGTGAGTGGTAAAGTCCATAATTTTCCCTTCCATCTTTATTCCTTCGCTTACTTCCTTCTGCTGTTTGCGGATACACATATTGCCTGTACACATGGGAAGGAAAAACAAAATTTCCAGCCGAACAATCTTTGATGCAAGAAATCTGCCACATTGCAGTTGCTACGTTACTTATATAAATTTGCAATTTGCTTGTTCATAGATAGGATGTTGTTAAGATGTTACATACATATACACATAAGATTATATGTTACATACATACATACATACATACATACATACATACATACATACATACATACATACATACATACATACATACATACATACATACATACATACATACATACACTATACATACATACATACAATCAGTCGTGTGAAATAATAAAGTGGTTATTAAAAAATAACATGGGCCCGAGTATACTTGCACTTTGATAGTATTAGTAATTTAATGACTTTAAAAAGTGTGGTTAAGGCTTTGTGTGGTTTTGAAATATCCCAACCATTAGTGTTCACATAACGTATAGCTCTTCTGCCGCCTATCGGAAACAACCATATATACATCGTTACGCGCCTGTGCTACATGTTCCTTTCGAACTAATAGTATGTATTTGACTTCACTGCGGGAAGCAGAATAGAATATACAGATCAAAAGGGGAAATTCTAAACTTCTCATTTTTGTCTATTACTTGTCTCCAGTACTTAAATTCGATACGAGAGCGACTGGCGAAGTTCAGGGACGTTAACCCCTGTACATCAAGTTGTATGAGTGAATCTCCCGGTGGTGTGCTGTGATTGTGTTTAATTCTCGGTCAAGTCAACGGCACACACGCTCTAAGCCATTTCTACTGAAAGCGGCAAAGTGAAACTACACCTGTCAAAACATCCCCAGCTGGAGACGACACCATCTGAAAGGTAGCCCATTGGATGAGTATTGATTTAAATCTATCTGAAAGGCTATATTTAGAAACTGTTGCCTGAAATGTATTTTCATCACTTTAGTTCCGTCAAGTCTTGCGAAGTCGGTCAATTTCACCTCAGTCGATATATACTTTACTTTATCCCAAACCGCATATATATTAAAATCTACAGTTAATTACTTTAATCCGAATGTAAATAAGCGTGCCAGGAAATTAATGGAAGTCAGGCCTTAACCCATTTCATTTGCCTTTTCTTTCTTCATTAAATTGTGTTATTTTAATGCACCGTCAGGTGCCAGTGAAACGCGAAATTTTACTACGTTAGTGAAAAAGCATAATATGAGCAAAACAGTAAACAGAGCATAAATATGAAATAAAAAACATAATAATCGTGAGAAAGCTGGATAACAGATACTTATGCCACTTATATACTGAGCAGAATTGCATCAGTCTTGAGACAGCAGCTGCATTGTTGCCATCTGCGATATCTTTGTTGAACGAATAACATCCAATTTTCTTCCGACAGTGTCACAAATCCCAAAAGCAAAGCACACTTTATCTGTTTCCGTGTCAGACCTCGAAGACTCGCCATTCCTATAAAATACTCAAGTCCGCTTAAACGTCTCAAACCAAAAACCGAGAGAGTTATCGCGATGCGCTTCGGCAGCAGACTGAAAGCCACCCCACTCCCGGTCAAATGGAATGTGCTGCTAGTAGTAGTCAATTTGGAAACGAGACATAAAAACGGGTGGCCTGAATGTTGTTCAGAGAAAGAAATTTACTGGAAGATTCGTTTGTTATTTCACTAGCATTGTGTTAAAAACGGCGCATCCTTGAATTTTGCAGATGTTTGTCATGGAAATGTGACACTGATTGTGCGGCAGATGCCGGACAATTCACGAAGAAGATTCAAAGCAAGGGACCGTCCTTTCAATTTCTACCTATCAGAAATCACCGCATTTATTCTGTCTGCGTTCAGTCGAAGCTTGTCGCTTTCAAATACCCCAGATTGGAAGTCTGCTCCAGTCATTGATCGGGGTTTTCTTGCTCTCACTAGTATTGCGGTTTTTTCTATACCTTTGAAATCGGTATTCATCTGAAATGATATTTTGTCAACTCAAGAACTCAGTCATCTTATATGGACAATTTGCGTGAATGGCTGCCAGAAAATAAGTTGTCCATGTAGTTCGATAAAAAAGAACGGAATCGATTCCTCATAGTGCTTGCAATTCATAAGTTACAAAGAGTGTTCGAAACTTGCGGACATCTGAACTAATAAAACTTTGTTGCCATGGAAATGATCGATCATCTGGATGCAGATTTACATGTTAGATAAATTGCAGCTGATGGTATAACTGTGCATGGTCCAGTGCCGGCTTGCCTGGATGAAAAAAGCTAAAAAGTGCAAGATTACCGGTAATTACTAAGGCAACTTTTATAGACAATTAAGCATGCGAACGTTTTACAAATGGTTTAATAAATCACACATGTCCTATTACACATGTAAATTTTATAAATATTCATTGCAGGAACACACACCGTAGCACTACATATTGAGCGTTCAGAATGACTTTCTATGCTCGGTCATCATCCATGAGAAGGAAATCTTGAAATGAACCTAAATCAGGAATAAAGCTCATGGTCCGGGCCTTCCTTAGGCCTTGTAATCTGAATTTTCGACAATTAATTCGATGCGTATAAAACTATCGAAAGCGTCATTGACGACGGTAATCGCTGCCTATGATCTAGAAGTCGTTACTTTGAGATCATCAGTGGTTTTGTCATTTCTCTCCTGTCTTTTCTGATGCATTCAGTGACTGTCCTTCTCTCTGTCCGTATGTATCTCTCTGTTCCGCCCCGTCTTTCTAAAAAGTGTAAACGCAGTGTATTTCACGGCTGCTGTCGATGTACGACCCTTTGCTGATTTTGATGCACGTATAATCTGTCTTTGTTCATTTTACGTAACACAGGCGAAAGTTAATCAACTGCGGCTTGGTTTCAAGGACTATACACTTCA
Organism: Ptychodera flava; assembly: GCF_041260155.1. Classification (NCBI taxonomy): domain Eukaryota; kingdom Metazoa; phylum Hemichordata; class Enteropneusta; family Ptychoderidae; genus Ptychodera; species Ptychodera flava. The sequence goes on along the minus strand of NC_091942.1, from coordinate 26,117,708 downwards.
AGTTTGCTGGTGGTGTCTTGATACGATGGAATGGATATACATCTACAATTATTTGAAATTGACGTTTGAAATTGACAATTATTTGAAACTTTGTCCCAGTAGAATAAAGCTATAACCTGCAAAAGCCTCATGTGCGTGGCTCAAATAAGGCCCGAACGGAAAACTCCAACGTCATGCATAGTATACTGATTAAGCCAATCCCCGCTACAGTAGAACTCAAGATGGCGCTATACCGCATTCGTTGAAGTGTACTGTGTTCTTTCTCTCTGCTGATAGTCAATGGAGCGATGAACAGAACAGAAACAACTTACTGAATACAGAAGATAGCTCTGTTACAATAGTTGCATATTTTTTAATGAGTCTTTACGAAGAATAACCGGAGATTACTGTACTCTGCCGACGCTCTTTCTGACAGTTAAAGGTATAGTCAGTCATAACCGTTGCTATGGTTATGAATGACAAAAACACACAGCACAAGAAATAACACTCATGGCGTTTTTAAATATGTTTTTGTTCTATTTTTTGGGAAGGGGAGGGGTTAACAGTTCCATTTCGATGATTGTTGGCGACTTTGCCCTGGCTGTACACCACAGCTACGCCATATAAACTGTGTACACCGGTCCGCTACGATTTTGTTTTGAATTATTAGTTGTACAAAAACCAGTCACCAGGGTAAACTTTAAACGACAACGTTTTCCATGAGATGCATGTAGATCATTTTCAAATGTCTGCTCTGAGTGGAATGTGGGAAATTGAAGCATTTGTACGACAATGCATCTGACAAGGCATCTGAGTCACTGGCTGGCCAAGCGACTCTTAGGGCCACGGCCTTCACCCCACGATCTACGCGACAGCCTACCATTTAGCGCGATACTTATGTGCCCACAGACTTGGAGCAAGTCTATCACTGACATGTAAAAGTCCCCTTTTCACGTTTTGAACAAATAAATGTAAGCGTCCGTAATGTGGTTCAGTATGCAAACGGCAAAGGAGATCAATGACATACTTTATACTACGGATATCTAGCTGAGGTTCTAACGCTCGCAAAGTTTTGCTGTGTACACTATGAGGCAAGATCGACCGAAGAAAATATCAACAGACTTTCGTACCTTTTGATCTTTACTCACTCACATTATAGACTAAGATGAGTATATACAGCAGCTCTATGTTTTGATGTGATTTCACTGCACTTATACTGACTGATAAATTAAATTAAAGGAATCTGTATGACATAATAATGTGGTATTGTATTTCTATATCAAATGAGGTTGATGTTTTTATTGCGGTAAGCTAGCCTTGTAAACCGTCCCCAGCCTGGGGTTTCTCTTCCTTGTCGTCGGAGTTCTTCCCACGGTAAAGAAAGGCAATCACATAACTCATCGCCTGCGGCGTGATTATGTACCCCAATTACCAGCCACTTGACGTACCGGTATGTACCTGCTGTGGCATCGCCATGCATGTACTGGTGGGAGCCTCACTCGTGTTCCTCGGAACTAGACACACATGTGTGCTCTGGTCCGCAGCCCGTGGATAAATAAAACATTTGGTGAATGTCTGTGAACGGTGACAAAAATAGATATCAAATTAGTGGACAGAGTTATTTAGAGACTACTTTTTCGTGCTGTCGATATATTTGAGAACTGAATGTGGTTATCTCAGTATCGGATAGAATGTCACCGCTACTTCCTGCCGGTCTTCGAGGCCTCGCTGTTGCACGTGCCGCACACACGAGCAATATGACTACCAGCGGCCGTCAAACAACGCTGCAACATATGCAACTTTATCCCTGAGCAAAGTATAATTTATATCCCTCGGACACCCTTGAGAACTTGGGATTCAGCCGCAGGGAATCATGTTGGCGTATCTATAGCATATGATACTATTGATAATATTCGATTTCACATTATCCTTTCTTTATCATAAAATCCCTCTGGCATGTCCCTGGTAGATATTTTTTCTCTAAATTATTGAAAGTAGCTAATTTCACTACAAATGTCCTAAGGGCATGTGCACCTTTTAGCCTTTGAAGACCTACTACTTAGTATCGCATGCTCACATATTTTAAGCAAGAGGTGATTGAGGTTTGTTTAACCCATAGACTCGGAGTGCGCGACAATATCGCATAAAAACGGTTATGTCAACACTTAAAAGTACGACATTAAGGAATTTTATGACGTTGGACGACATTCATAATGAGGCTCATGTTGACAAACTGGATACTGGGCCGAGTCGACATACTACAGGGATTGCGCAAAAACAGATACTGTAGATACGACTAAATTGGAACAGATATACAGAACAACTGACAGCTTTATAATAATATGATACTTTCTCATGAGATGAGCTTAATACGAAAATATAGCTTAAAACAAAAATATCAATGCCATGTTGGATAGAAAACTTCCTGTACTTCACATTCATGTTAGCCATCGGCTTTATTCCCCAGCTCGATGTCCTGGTGGCTGTTGTTGCTTGTAATGTTATCGTAATGGACCCCTCCCCCAGTTATCTGTCAAGACGATTCTTTCATCACTGGGGCGCCACGTTGACGGACAAAACAGACGCTTTAAACGCGGTAGTCTTTTCAAATTATCATGACAAATGATGGCTGGGATGATGCCGTGTACTATCATCTTAAAACTATCACCTCGATGTATCGCCGCACCGTCAGCCTTTGAGCCCAATCAAAATTTTACACTTTCACATTAATTGGAAGGCGTTGAAAACCATGCATATATTACAGATTATAATCACAAGAGAAGCTAGGAAAGTTGATAGTATTTTAATTCATCTCTCTCTCTCTCTCTCTCTCTCTCTGTCTGTCTGTCTCTCTCTCTCTCTCCATATATTTTCCAACTTGAAAGGAACTTAAAGTAAGGAGATGTTTGACTGCCAGTTTCAAACTACTTTAAGTTATTAAGTGAGTTGTTTTAGTATTTCGTTTATCGAAAACCTCAGAGAGAGTCCTGTGTGTTGTTTAGCTCCGTCCTCAACTACAAAGGTACAAAGTCATTATACTGGCATGGAGTTTACTCTTCCGATGACAAATTTTGTTGAAGACCAGTTTAAAGGGCCAGTAATGCCAGGTTTTGATTATTTTTCAGTATTTTTGCTTTTCATATCAATATAATAATTTCTTGTTCTACTCCTCAAAGCACGTTGATATACACAGTGTTCAGTTTGTCAACTCAGTGACATCGTGAGAACTGCGTTGTTATTGTTGACAAGTGACTTCTGGTCCGGACGAGAATTCAAATTTAATCAATAACAGTGCATTTTACACACATAGACACTATATTGACAAGCTAAATAGTGGGTGTTTAAACATTCTTTTGATAGTAGAATACAATGACATAAAAATAAGAAAATCATCAAAAGGTAGCACTACTGGCACTTTCAGGTAGAATGTGCCTCGGCGACAGACATTCGGACTCAAACTTTTCGAATATTCTTTTGGCATACTACTCGTGAGGGCTCTTTTGAAGCTTATTTAGAAAAATAAAGTTTTCAACGCCTTAGTTTTGTGAAAATCGGGAGTTTTATTTTTACCGTAGACATAAAACTGGGACAGCGGCCATTTTGAATTTCAATATCGGTAAATGTTCGGTAATTTGTTTCTAAAGTACCAAAATTTGCACGCGAGACCCCCGATTTTCATTCTTGATTTTGAAAGAGAATGGTTTATAGTTTATTTGAGGAAAGTTTGAGCAAAGTTTAAGTCTTTCATTTTCGAAGTGCAAAATACCATAACCACTTTCAATTTCTACTCTAAGCGCCTTGGGTACCAATAAGAAAGTACCGAGTGCTGTAATAAGTCATGAACCATAGAAGTGTTTAATGTGAGACATAATCAAAATGTAAGTTTTATGCGTGGAGTTATATGTATCATGTGTAAAAATGAATGGGAAATGATCTGCCCTGCTCTGGGAAGAGCTTCAGACCACCTACATGTTGCGTATTCAATCTTATAGATGTAGAATATCATGAACCTTGTAAACAAGAACGTGTATGAACCTTGCAAGTAACAATAACCCAGCTTTGTAACAAGAACCTAGATGTCCAATACTGAGTCCTTCCAAACATTTACATCTCAGTACATGACTAACAGGGTAGCCTTATAGCTGTGGGTCCATAGCTATGGTGTTTCAGACGGGATTCCTCCCTTTTACGGGCTAGTTTTGAGGGTTAAAATGGTGAAAGTCAAAACCAGCCAGCAAAAGGCAGGAATCCCGTCTGAAAACACCACAGCTATGGACCTACAGCTAGGTAGCCTCAAAACTTTGTAGAGTACGGTTAATTAGGGTAGCAAGTTAATTTTGAGCAGAATTTCACGTACGTCGAAGTATCGCAGTGGCACACTGTTCTACGCCCAAGGCTTTTGTATTTTCCAGTATGGTCATTTACTTGGTAGAATAGCTCAGAATGAACTTTAAACATGGAGAGGGCATGCGCTGCACGGCTATTTGTCATCTATACTGGCACTGAATACAGCAAACTGTTTGAAATTAAAACGTTGCAGATTAAACACGGGAAACCGGTTTAAAGTTTTGAAATGGTTAAAAAAACTGTGGAGAGCTAAAACTACTTATCAGCGGCATATTTCATAAACCAGTAACTACTTTCATGACCGATAATTTCATAGTTTTTTTAAAATGGGGTGGGTGGGGGTGGGGGAGGGGTTTGCCTATCGATTTAAGGACTTCTAATGACTCATTTTTAATGTGAAGAACTTTTCCTGGACCAAGTTTTTCCAAGACTTTATTTCATTTTCAGGGACATTTCTAGCAGACTTCAAAATTCAGTGACTTTCCATGAGCACACACAGACCCTGGGTTCTTTCATGGTACTACTCGGGCCAAAATTATTGCACATGTGCACCGAACGATGGGTAGGTTCATATGGGCGACGGAGGCAGCCACATAATACAGTGTTGCAGCCAGGAATTTTAAATCAGTGTCCCACTACCGTTTATTTTGGGGGACATTTTGCACATTTTGGGAATAACCTGCGTTAGTTGTCAATCAAATTTAGTATTATTTTGTATCAAATTATTTTCGCCGAACAACATTCAAGCTACCGGGACCACGTCGCTGTGCTTGAATTTCAGGCAATTGTAAGCTTCCAGCTGTATACCGTATCTGCCGCCAATCAGAGCTCAGACGGACTGCAGTCATGCAAATTATGATATCAATTGCAGCATTTTAATTACTTTTAATCATAGCCAAGCTCTGAAAGTACGTAAGAGTCAGCCTCAAAATGATTATGCAAAACAAAGGCCATCGTCAGTAACAGATATTACTTGCACACTACACCCAACATAGGGACTCATGAGGGCGCCCGAGGTGACCTAGAGTACGAAAGAATGTGGGACAACGGGCTCCGTTTTGGGGACATTGTCGCAAGGTCGCGTTCTGGCGGCAACACTAATAATAGACATCTTATTAGCTTATAGTGAATTTGCAGTGACAGATAAATACAGAGCAGCTCACAGTGACTCAATCAGTTTCCAGGACAGATAAAAGTATCCGGTGGTTATTTGAAAAATAAAGCGTACATGAAAATTATGTCGTAAGGCATTCATAGATAGGTCATAAATGTTTATGAAAAATATTTAGGATTATACAAACAAATTATGAGCTTTCTCTGTATTAAGTATCATTTTGTTTCCAGGGATGGCATACATCACTCTAATATGTTGGAAACCAACATGGCAACACAGACAGAAGTTTCATAGTATTTGTAATTTATTCATAAACGGACAATTGGCATTAAGCCAAAACTTACATGGAAAAGATATTACACACAACAGTAATGTGAAATTAAAAAAATCCACATTATTCTGGGTCAAGATATATGATCGGATATTGCACTTCACAGAGAAACAAAGGTTACATGCTTTACATTTTACATCATTTTCTATTTTACAAGAATACATCTAATACGACTGGCTATTAACGTTTTGGGTGCTGTAATTTTTCCAACCAAAATTTTGGTGCAACATTTTACCAAATTTCATGAATTTTTTTGTAATATTTTTGATAATTTTGGACCAAAAGGACATCATATTTCATTAGCTACAGGTTTTCACCAAAATTTTGGCAAAAATCTGAAAAAATTTGATGGGGGTACATTTTGTAAAGGAGACAAAAATTGACGTTGGCGCTCAAAGGGTTAAGTTGTCACTGCAACTATATACAAACTGTTTGCAGGGTGCGCAAAGAGGAGCAGTTCGAGGGTTTGGAGGTAACACTGAGCTGTAGTCGACCTCCACCACCCTGATGAGGTTCGAACTTGACCTGTTCTGAGGAAGCTTTCAACATTGTTCAGGTGCATAATGCAAAGTTAAACTGATGATAGCAACTGAGTAGCTGCTATGGTGATGTACTGGGGGGGGGGGGGGGGGGGTCAGCAATGACCTTTGACACTCTGGACATGAATGTAGAGGTCAAAGGATGGAAAACCTTGACATCGAGAATTTTCTGTCCCAGTTTGTATCAAAGTGCCATCTCAGCTCTCAGAACACCACCATTGAAAAGTCAGTGAGACAGTGATTGGTTATCAGCATTCAGACCCCTTCACCTGATGGATTGTCAAGCTCACTGATGACAAGATGGAGGAGGTGGTTCTGCTCTGCTGACAAGTGAGGCCTGAAAAGATAAAAAGGTCAATGCCAAGGTCAAAGGTGATGGGTCAACTTGTGTCTGATAATGAAAGCCTTGAAACTGACTGACAAATACAAAATAAATTTTTGCTTATGGAAATGCCCATTTTCAAAATTTAAGGTTTTTCATGAAACATTCAGATTTTAAACTTGAAAATAATAAATAGAAATATGGAATTGTGTTAGGACCAAGCTAGGTTGGTTCAATTGGTCAGCCAAGTTGAATAAATTATTTCATTACAATACTATACTATTATAGCCCCAAAAAAGGACTACTGTATGTGTTCGAAGGAAGGTGACCATTTGCCTGGCGTCAGTAGTTTGGCTCATTTGGCTTTTGTTGCTGATGAAAGACAAATGTCGTAATGAAGATTTACTTTCACCCTCTCTTCACCGTATACAGACAGATCCAAAATCGCTCTTTAGAAGCAGTGGGATTATAACCATCAAACTACTGGTTGTAGGGGGATGGCGGGGGGTTCAAATGTTCATTAAGTTACAAAGTCTGCCACTTTCTAATTAACACTCACCAAAGATCCGTCTGAAGCAGTTTCAGCGATTCCGTATCTTTGGACTGGCAAGCCATCTGTGGGAAGAATGAAAGGAAAGGACTCAAACTGGGCAGCTGTTCTCGTCAAACACATTTTCATTTCAACCCACAAATCAAAGGTACATGTATATGAACATTCCTTTGGGTGGGCTGCAGCAATGGTGAATGGCAGTCAACGTCTCCTGTCATATCAAATGTACCAAGCTTTCCAATACACAAAATGTACAAGGAATGTTTTCAACTTCTTCCATGCGTGTTTGAGTAAAATTTATACACGTATACATACTTATAATATTTATAAATGTCTGTACATGTTTGTCTGGAAGGTGTATGTATAATGCTTGCTGTTTGGAAGACAGTTCTGTGGTCACTCTCATGATCTCGGTTTGAAATCAATTATTGAAGGAGAAACTTACCACAAGAGACTGCAGTAAAAGAAACATCTCCTCACTGAGACAACTTGTTGCTGAAATTGAGTTTTAAGGAAATGTACTCAGACAATGATCAATGCAAACACTTATGTTGGTGGACTAGTTTCACTGAAAATTACGCCGAATGGCATGAAACATTAGTGGTTCTTTGGAGAACCTAAATCACGAAAGGTTTGACAGATCTTTTACCAGATGCCATAACACCTTCAATTGCGGACAAAAGACGCCATCCGATGACTGCCCAGAGAGGATGTGAGGCAGGCAGGCACTGAACTAGGTATGAACGTTGGTGGCGCTGTTTACACACACTGCAAATCAAAATGTTTCTCACTATCTGCCACCTCCTACCTGCATCATTGTCCCCTATTGACTCCCAAGCGTATCTTTCAAGCGTCTGAGCATGCTCAGGTCGTATTCTCTGGGGTGTGGGCTGAAAGGAAAAGAAATTAATTCCATTAGTTCTTGCATTAGCCAAAGAAAATTTTGATTGTATCTTTATCTAACAAAAAGACTTTACCTGTTCTCCACACACTCTGTCAGTGAACTTGACAATTATACTGTTTAATCCTGTCCTAGATCACAGGGCTGGGTGGGTGGGAGGGGAGTCAAAAGGGTAGAACCTCTTTTCCAGCTAAACTAGTTAATATTAATCAATGTATTTACTTATTTTGCAATAATTTTGCCATAAAAATAAAAAATAGTAATCAACACAGTAAAAAATCACTGATATTTTGTCACTGAACACGGACTTGTACATGTATTCTATGTATAGGGTTTTTAGTTTGTGTCCTGGGACTACAATTTTTCATAATATTGAGCTGTGTTTGAGGACATTCAATCTGATTTGGTTAGAGTAACATGTTATTGATCATCAGAAGTGTGACTCCCATATTAGACATGATAAATTGACCTTTGTATGCCCTAATAAAAGACAGTATGTATGGGTACGGGTTAGAGATGTTTTATTTCTTTTCCATTGGCTGTTTGCGCAGTTTGTCGGGATCATTTCAAAAATTTATGACAGTTTCTGATCATTTTGCAGGAGACACTTTGGCAGACGTGACAACTCTTCTGATCCAAGATTATCAACATCTTCAGGCAAATTTCACAGTATACAGATCAAATATGACCATCGGAACAAAATATCCTGGAGCGACTTGGTTGTACAAAAAGGTCATCAACCTTGATAATGATAAATATTCAAGGCTTACAGTACCTGAAGAAGCATTAGTAGGAGTACTCTTGTCTTTTCACATGAGGCCACGATGTCCGTAAAAGCGCCCATCAAACGAGCACTATTTGGACACGTACCGCGTTCCTTGGCCAGGTATTCCATCTCAGTCAACACAGTAAGAGCGCCCTCATAGTCTCCTAGAGTGAGAGGGTGGAGTCATAAGAAGATTGTACACACTGAGTTCAGTCATGCTGGAGGAATCAATATGCTTACATGCATTTTTTCTCAGTACCAAAAAAATCATACTAGAATTTGATTGATTGTTCCGGTAATGTCTGGCAAATGCAAAGGATACAGGAGACTGGAGCGATTAAATTCTGTGTTTTATGTCCACACAAATTTTTTGAAAGCTAAGCAGATATAAAGTTGTTCAAAAACTTGCACGGTAAATTTTACACATGCAAGTTGAACATACATGTATACTTGATTGTTTCCATGTAATATGTGTGCCCATTCATAAATGACAGCTGAAAATTTTTTTTAAATAATTTAAAAATTTACAATCTGACAGCCTGAAACTATCTAGGTATGTTGACAGAAAAGCCACTTGGTGAAGTCCCATTCAAATACAGATTTTTTCATGAAACTCTTACAATGCTATGAACGCAGGGATGCAAAACAAAGAATTTAATTACTTTGGCCCGTTATCAAAGGTGCAGAGCCAATAGTCTAAAATTGTGAATTTTATGACATTAAGTCATCTGTTAAAGGGTCCGTTTTTTCACATCACCATTTTGACATGGGAATCAGAAACCCCCTGACTTATCTCCATTTAGTACCCTTGCAAACAGTTTTCAAAACATTTCCTCTTTCCCTCGCTTACTTGCTGTTTAAGTCGTCAACCCTAACTTAACAATCAAGATTACTCTGCACTTACGTGTGTCTATCTTACAGGAAGCTACATGGCCCAGTGAAGTCAAGCAGTCCAGTGGATGCTGAAAATTCAAAAACAAAAAACCAAGCAGTGTTTATTGAAACAGTAAACTTGTACAAGTTGGGTTCTTCCCTGCAACTTTAATGACACTGGGTGGCACAGTGGGATAAAGCTGATGCACTCATGTACTGCAGTACATATGAATCAATTGGCATGGTGTCTTTTCAAGTTTAACAAATTAAGTTGTGGCATGTTAAACACCGACACTGAGTATTGGAATACACCATAAACCAATAATCATCTGACTGTCAAACAGTTCGGTGTTGTGAAATCACCTGATATGCATAGGCAAACACAGAGTAGGTCATGGTACACAGTACTGTAGATATCCCATGATTCATCATGATTTGTACCATTGCAGATTCCTCTATGAAGTCTACCATTGTCTGCCTTGTGTAGACAAATTTACAGCCTAGTTTTAAAAATTCTGAAAACGCATTTTTTAGCACATCATTGTTCTCAATGCCAGTTTTACATGATTTTAAAAAATTATGCTTGATTGGGAGAGGAGAGGGAATTTTGTAAATTTTTCCACACTAACTGTGTCTTGCGTAATTAACGATAATATAATGGAAAGAAGGGAGACTTGTTGCACCTGCTTTATGAAACAAAGAAGGATATTGATTTTTCTCAATAGAAGGGACAAAAGAAACTTACATGCTAAGTTTACTCAGAGAATGACCTCTTCAGTTCATCATAACTTGCTTTCAAAAAGTATGGTATTTGTAATACCTACATACAGAATGTGGCTTTTAGGTTATTTTACAGCAATTTTGAAATTTTCATTGAAATATCTGAATGCACTTTATTTCTAGATACAATTACCAATTTCTTTAGATTCTTCACATTGATGCTTATATGTGGAGCAGAAAACGTTATAAGAAAGGTAATCTTCATGGGTACAAACCAGACAGAATTGAAGGTAATGTATTGTACTGTGCAGTTCGCTGCCTTTTTTGTTCAAGGGTGGATGAAATCAGTGGTGACATCTATCCACATGCAACAAAGTTCTAGACTCACAGACACATGGGCTGAGTCACGCACATACAGGCAGACAGAGACACTCACACACACCTCAACATAAGGACAGAATCAAGATTACCAGTCCCCAATTCTCATCTCTACCTGGCAGGCTCGAACAGCCAATTCACAGGTTTGGGATACATTGCAATCATTTTCTCTCACTTTAACGTTCCAGTGTATTGATATCTATGACAGTTACCTGAAACTGGAGTTCTGCAGCTCTTTGATAGTGCCCCATGGCTTCACTGGGCTTTCCGATCCCCTAAAAGAGATTCCATGCACAATGTTACATGCTAGTTGTATCAAGCAACAACAAGAAGAAGAATGGATCGCCCATTGTATGCTGTACATGTATGTATACCTGAGGGGGAGGGATTTGAGGGGGATGGGGGGAACGCCACCAGATTCAACTGAGCAGTGGTGATGGATTTAGGACACACTGACCACAGTACATTATTACAACCTAACCTGAACAGGTATACCAGTATATCGTTGGTGCAAATACAGCAATCTGATTGGTTGAAATGTGAAAACAACAGTCTGTGCAATTTTACAGTACATCAGATTGCTGGCTTGGACGGGGACAGCCTGTCTATTGATAGCCATCAATAGAGCACCCTAACACAGAAGAGTGGGGAAATTCCAGTCATGCAATAAGTAGCAATTGGGACTTGTAACTGATTACGGTACATGATATACGAGTGTCACAACATGAAAAACATGTCTGAATGACACCGTGCCCTGTATCTATAAACACTAATGTCACAGCTGCTCTTTCCCACATACTGTGCCCTCTTGCGATAATGCACATAATTTTCTTGGCATTTTCCACACCTGGACTAAATGAAAACCCACAGAAAACATGATAAGACTGTGTATTCCGTGGCAGATGTCAAATGTCTGCTGTGGAGCGTTGAGTTCGATGACTTGAAACGAGGGCACTGGAATAGACACACTGAACCTCACTGCACTGCCATGGATTGTGACTGTCCATTAGTACCTGAATATCATGAAGTTTGCTCTCAACTTTGTATCATCATTACTTTCGCCTGTGAACATTTCTAACAAAAAATGGTCACTGGCGCCTCACTCAACAGGACTCCTCAACAGGGAGGTGTACAAGCCATTCAGCAGACTGAAAGTTCAATTTTTTCTGCATATATGCTACAAATCTACACAGATTCTGAGTAAGTGTGAAAAAAAAAATCCATGGGAAAAAAACAGTCCACTACATGTGTCCCAAATACCAGGTCAAAGAATGACAGATTTATGCAAGAGCAATATCTGTTGATTAAATTACAATACACCATAAGTGTCATTAACTAATTGAACTCAATCTCACACTCAGGTGATACCTTGTCAACATCTGTTGTTAAGGATGACTATTCACACTAGACAAGTACGGTACGTCATTCACTGACTCTGAAAAAATGTAACTCAGCAGAACTGTGTTTAAATTGCATGCATCCAGGGCTGCACCATATAGTGAGAGCATTGACTTTGTTGCCGTATTGCACTAACCCTTTCCATACAGTTCCCTGAGGACTGATCCCTTTAACGGAAGAGGATCAATATTTGAGGTTCAAATTTTTTACATTCTTTTCTGATCTACCATTAATGGGGAGCTGTTGGAGTAAGAAAAATTCTCACAGTCTTATTTTTCAAAAAACCTTAAATTTTATCTCTCTCCCCCCCCCCCCCGGTAAAATGTCAGCTAATTTTTATCTCTAGCATGGTTACACTACCCAAACCCTGTCTCTAGTACCGCACTTTGCTCGGTGATCCCTGCTTTTTATTCTTGATTTGGTAAAAAATTGGTTTAAAGTATCGAGGAAAGTCTAAGAAAAAGTTTAAGAAAAGTCTTTCACTTTCGAGGCACCTACCGGTACTACCTTAATTGAAAACTAAGGGAGTAGACCAACCTTTGGTAGTTTAAGGGACAGAACGGACAACTGTAACTCTGGAAGATGTTTTTCAGTATTTCTCTCAACCCCAGTTTCTTGTTCTACTCCCCAAAGCATGTTGAGATACACAGGGTTGAGCTTGTCAACTCAGCTTGTATGTGTGTACACTGCACTGTCATACATGCAGTTGACGAGTGAATTCTGGTCCAGACTAGAATTCAAATATAAACAATATCTCTGCATTTTACACCTGAAAATGCTTTTTCTACAAGCCAAATAGCTGGTATATCCAACATGCTTTGGAGAGTAGCAGAAGAACTTGCGACCAACAAATTCTTTCATGTTTGCTGAGTGACCAGGAGCCTAAATTCTTTGTTTCATAAAATCCTTATCAACACACTCACGTGCTGAAGGTGAGTTAGTAGGGATAGGAGGCAAAAGACAAACTTATTACATGCACTCTTTCCTGTCTGTAATTGAGAATGGCAAACTGACTACCGGTATTTGATTGCATTGTGATATTTGCATCATGAAACTACATCAGCTTTGTCTTCCGATGTGTTTTCCATGGATTTTTGTTCTGTTTACGGGTTTTTTTTCCTGCACTCAAAATTGTGTCAACGTGCCCAGTATTAACTATAGTAGTCGATGCACCCTGTATGTGTGTACTGTCAACTGTTAATATTGAAGTGCCACCTTGGGATTCATCCTCTAAAAGAATTTGCATATTCTACACATTGTGATGTGTTGTCACGGATAATACTTCATAAACTATACAGACTAACCTAGAAGGAGACACCGTACTTGTTCCCCAGCGTCAAAAATTATAGCAATTTCCTTTCAGAATTGTGCATTAATCTAGGAAAAATGAAAGCTGAACATGTGAAGATTGGTTTTGTTTCTGAACATACTATCCTATGGCAAGATGGAAAATTTTTTTGCTTCAAAACTGTTGAATTCATATAAGAAAGATACTAAAACTGCTTTTTTATTCTGGTGAATAAAATATGAATGTGATCATGCTTCTATGCTGTGCAATATACCGGTACCAAGGGCAGATAGCGGCAGGTCACACTGGCCTTCATATTAATTCCAAAGCTTCCCGGATTTTTGGAGCAACAGTCCGATGCTGATTGTACCGGTATGTTTGCTTGTTAGGAATTGAGCTATTTCCTCTTCAATGCACATATGACATATGATTTTCTTCAAAATTTACATACATGTACAGCTCTGATATTAGCTGTTGGTCCATACATGTAGCTGTGGTGGTGGTTTTTCCGACGGGTCTTCCAACAACCACCACCACCACCTCAACCACAGAATATTCCATAGATTATAGTTTGTAAATATATGGTAGTATGCGCCATGAAAGTGAAAAACTTAAACATTTGCTCAAACTATCCTCAATGAATCTTTCAACCATTACCTTAACAAAGCAAGAATAAAAATCAGGGGTCACCATGCAAAGTTTTTCACTAGAGAAACAAACTACCTCACATTTACTGATATTTGAAATTCAAAATGGCCACAATCCTTGTGTTAACTCAGTGGGGAAAAATAAAATGTCAGATTTTCGAAAAGCTATAAAAGATGGTGAAAATTTTTCTTAGTCCAAAAGCTTTAAAATAAACCTGCACAAATGGTAGATCAAAAAAAAAATTGTAAAAATCTGAGAGTCTGAATATCTGTCTCCATGGTGCATTCTACCTTAGGAGAGTCACATGATTAAGAAGACAAGGACTGTGTGGCTGCCTGTTGTTTTTCAACAGATTATCAACTACTGTATCTGCATCACTCAAATGTAGGTCTTCTCCATATCTCATAAAATGAGATAATAACATCACGTCAACAAGTCTGTGAGGGAATGTACCGGTAGTTAAAATGACGACTGCTTTATCTGTGCACGCTAAAAATAAACCTACAGGGCAGGTGGATTTATTTCCACGGCCTAGGATTGCACATATCGTCCTTCACCGGGTCATAATGATTGACATTAATTGTCCCCCTCCCGATGGCATACAGGCACCAGGTAGCACTCGCCATTATCCCATAGTGCAATTCGGCGGAGGTCCAGCGGAGATGGCAGCAATTTGACAAAAACACAGCTAACAAAGGTCATCATGACAGCATGATCATGTTCCTTGACTGTTAAACATTCAACCATTCTGTTTTTTAGGCTCAAGAATAAAAAACAGGGGTCACCATGCAAAGTTTGGTACCAGAGAAACAAGTTACATGTGCATGTACCTTAAATTTACTGATATTTGAAATTGAAAATTGTTGCTGTCCCTGTGTTAATTAATGGAAAAAAAATTGAATTTTTGACTTTTACGAGAAGACGACATTGTAAATTTCAGTGGGTAAGGGGAAGTGTGGACCTCAAAACTGAAAGAAATCTTAACTAACTTTCGCCAAAACTTTCCTCAAGGAAACTTTACACAATTCTCTTTAAAATCACTAATAAAAATCGGTACCGCACTGGTATCACAGACACAATCTACCAAAAATTTTTTGGTGGTTGGAATTCAAAATGGCCATCATCAGAGTTAACTCTATGAGGAAAAATCAAACTTTAAACATTCACAAAAACAAGATGGTCAAAGAATTTATTTTATCCACAGGCTTCTATTAAAATAAAGTTACTCCAGCAGTATACCAGCAAAGAATTACAGAAATTTGAGACTACAGTACACATAGTCTCCCTCCTGCAGAGTTGTCTACATTTAAGGTAGTATGCACTTCGAAAGTGAAAGACTTTTAACCCTTTGAACCCGGTTCGGACATAAATGTCCAATGACATCATAGAGTACCCCGGGGTCAGGGTGCAAAGGGTTAACTTTTGCTCAAACTTTCCTTAATAAAGCTTTCAACCATTCTCTTACCAAATCAAAAGTAAAAATCAGGGGTCACAATGCAAAATTTGGCACAAGAGAGACGTTACCTACGATTTCCAGATATTTGAAATTCAAAATGGCTGCCATCCCTGTGTTAACTCTATGGGGAAAAATCAAATTTTTGATTTTCGAAAAACTAAGACGTTGAAAAGTTTTTTTACACCAAGAGTTTTCAAATAAGCCCCCATAAGTGGTAGATCAAAAAAGAATTAAAATAGTTTCAGAGTCTGAATATCTGTCCTAGGTCCTAGATCCTGGACAGAATTTTTGATTTTTGATTTTGATAACTTTATTGCCATTATATACATCCATGTACATTAGGAAATTGTCTTCATTGAGAGTGTCAATGTCTTCAATGTCTTCAGTGAGACTTTTTGAGCGCTGGGGTGGAAATATTTTTATATGGAAATACATGTACATGTACTAAGGAGGAGAGTGACTGTACATGAAGAGAATTGTTCAGTACCTACCCTCATATAGTTTCCTAACTGTAAACTCAGAGTAGCTGCCAAAGCTGGCTGTTTTTGTTCCGTCAATATCTGTTGCAGAGAAATTTCAGAATCAAAGAGAATAAAACAAACGATTAAACACTCTAAACCTACAATGTAAAATTGTCTGATGCTCAACTGTTTTCCAATACAAAATCCAAATAACGATATAATAGATTATCTTCTTTGCTGCACCTGCCTGTATTATCTGGTAATGAATGCATGTTGCCATTTACACAAGATATGCACTGCACTGGAGCTGGGGAACACTAGAGGGCCAGTGTTTTGCCCAGGATTTGAAAAGTTGGGAAACAGTGTCCCATGATGATTAAAATAGGGGGTCAATGAGTTACCAGATATAAACTGAAAATGCTCACGTGTTTCATTATATATTGCATTTATGTGCAAGTTTGAACCTTTGCTACATGTTTGCAATTTCACTGAAAGTGTTATGATCAACATAATGAATTTCACCACAGATCAATTCTAAAGGTCATTAAGTATTCAAATATGTAATTAGCTGAAATAAAAATAATCAATTTCTTTGAGTACTGTCATTGTATCACAATATAGCATGTGTAATTGCCTTTGGTCAAGTCCTTCAAGCTCTATGCCAAACCTGAAAGCTTATTAGCTATTTATGCAAATTATGAGTTAGCTGACATGAAAATGCAAAATGACTTTCAATACTGTTATAACCTGGTATAATGATCAATGTACACAGCGTGTTTCGCCAATTTTTATCAAGTAAATCCCAGTATATATCCCTAATTAGGAAGGTTCATTAAATATGCAAAGTGGGAATTGGCTGAAATAAAAATATCAAATGACTTTCAATAACCTTGTATCATAGTATCTTTAATGTACATAACAAGTTTTGTCGACTTTGGTCAAGTCAATACACATAAATATCCCTAATTAAGAAAGTTCATCAAATACGTAAATTAGAAATTGGCTGAAGCAAAAATTCTTAACGAATTTCAATAACATGTATTATAGTATCTGAAATATATGTAGCAAGATTCATCAAGTTCGGTTGAGTCAAATCAGATATATATCCCTAATTAGAAATGTTCATTACATATGCAAATAAGGAATTGGCTGAAATAAAACTAGTTAATGACTTTCGATAACATTATGTCATAGTATCTTCAATGTACATGTACATGTACACTATGCCATCGTTTGGGCCAATCAGGTGGCCCACTTTTAGGTCCTTGGCAAACAAAAAGGCTTCCAGCAACACAGATTTTGCATACTCAACTTTAACGCTTTGAGACGAAAAAATTTCATCGGTGGTCAAATTTTCCTGCATGCGGAAAATGATCTTTGAACTCTTGCTTGCAAATGGACTGCGTGGTTTTGATTTCTACTGTTGTTTTCAGGAGTTAGAGGCGATCTATAAGGGTGCAGTATATAGAAAGATATAGATTTACATTCTAACGGCTTCCAATCCTGGAAAAACCTCTCCAATAAGCAGTGAAGGCAACTAAAAATGACAACAGAGTTGAAATACGGGTTTCTTGCGACATTTCTAGTGGTCTTATGCCTTACGCAGGATATCGGACCACAGGCGGGCGAAGATTGCATTATAAGTGTGCCAACCCAAACTCACAGCATGGACATCACATTTACGAAATCAAAGTCCAAAGTCAACTACGTCATTGTTAGAATAAGAGAGGTTTTCCATCACACGGGAGCATATCAACACAAATTTTGCACAGATAGCGTTGCACTAGCATTGAAAAAAGGTGCATGGGAATGCGGGCAGTTTCCCTCGCTATGGGTAGGAAATGCATTGAGCAAGACACACTTCTGGGTTCACAAAAAACGAGGATCCCATTTACGGGGCGCTCAGATATAACTACCGGTATTTGCTGTGATACATAGCAGAGGCGTATATGTTTGTGATGCTGAGAATAACATCAGTAAATAAATGACGGGTTTTAAAAGTGGATGTTTTTTGCGACGAAACAGACTTCTGAAGGTAGCTCTCTTGGGGAACACGTCATCCCGACTGCTGTCCGCTTCGACCCTAGTACACTGGTTTTGGTTGACCCTGGTAACCAAGTCACTTCGACCCCGTCACACTTTTAACGCTATGTGACATTTTACTGAATATTTAACGCAACTTTGCTATAGAGAATTGATGGTGTTTCTGTAATAGAACTGTTTGCTTTGAAACGATAATTTGGCCGCTGAATGTTTGCACCACGGCCTAGATACTAGATGTCTGCGGAGATGATTCAACATGTTCCACAACAGAGCTAAGACAAAAATTGAAATAATCAATAAAATGGTTTAACAAGGCTGAAATACGCAATACTCGATGAAGTATGAAGTTTGTGAAATGAAATCAAAATTGACAACACAAGTGTTTGTGAAATGAAATCAAAATTGACAACACAAGTGTTTGTCTCGGGTAATACTTCTTGAACTATTCTACAGACTGTTTTTTCTGTACAGTGCAGTATTTGCCAGTGACAAATCTTTGCAATACATTTTTTGGGATGAGCTGGAAATTTGATAAATATCGAGTTAATGTACATAAATATTCCGTTATTTACTGGGACACGTTTATTTTCTCAATCTGCAATCTGCGGACAATGTGCTGAAGTACATTGACTGTTCGTGTCAACGATCGTTTCTCCCTCTGTAGAGTTTCTGTATCCCATTCAACAATGCTGTACCTCGATCACGCGATAGTGATGCTATGTAGCTTTGCAGTATTGAAAACTTATCATAAAATGGCCACCAAGTTTAACCGTAACACGAATTGTCGGGATTATCATACAGAAAAAAGACTGCAAAAGTAAGACTTATGAATCTTCATCGGAATTGAACACATCATGATTGTACCGGTACATGAGTACCAACCGTGAATGCAGGTTGAGCTCGGCGGTTACACAAGCATGGTACGCTACATGCACTGCCGATCGTATGCATACCAAAGCCTATCCCGGAATTTGTTTCACGAACAACCTCCTTTTTAATCTGACACAGTTAGAATTTAAAAATGCTAGCAAAGGAGAAAAAACATACTTTTATGGACAATGGCGAGTACGTATCTTGGCGAAGCAAAATCAAAACACGGCAGAAGTACAAGAAGTAGATCATGGCCTTGGACTCTGTGCACAAACCTGATTGGACACTTCAATACCTTTGACCCAAAGTTATTATTCATCAGCACTTCCATATTTAGGGATCGGGGCGAGTGATAATGCCATGCCATGAGGCTAGGTGGAGAACGTATGTAGTCATTTCTGGCGATCGAGCAGCGAGAGAAACAATCACCACCAAGGGTAAAGCTAATTTGCTAAACGATATTTTATCTTGAATAGTGAGTTGAATGAGTCATAAAATATCATATTTTTAACATTCAATACAAGGTTGAAACCCGGAGGACCGTGGTTGAAACCAGAGCTATCCAGCTGTAGCCAACCTGGACCAGCTCATTTCACAGCGCCCTCAAATAGTCGTTCGTTTTCATTTGTCATACGCGGCGTTAGCGAAAGCTCTCTCATAGACAACCATGTAACAGAAAAATTAAAACTTTCATAACTTCATAAATATCCAAGCCACGCCAACCAAAAACTTTTAAGTTCTTGCCATTTAGATCCTGAAGCTGTGTACCAAATTTGGTTGACATCACTTAAGCAGTTCTTGAGATATCCGGTATGTACCGGTACATGTACACACACAGACAGACAGACAGACAGACAGACAGACAGACAGACAGACATCGCTAGACCATATGCTCACGTGTGTGAAAACGTGAGCAAAAAATAGGGGGTCACTGTGTGAGCAAAGCATGCAAAGCAAAGTAAAAGCACCAAGGCAGAAAGGTATTGTGGGGCTGTTGTTTCCATTGAAAATTTGATATCATGAATGCATTCATTTTAAAATTAAGATTGTGGGATCTCTCCTATGACGGTTTGTGACAAAGTGTTGGTATTTACAGTTTTTAATTGCCAAAAAATATACATTATCATGATAAAATTGATTTTATGCATTTGTCTTTTATGGGGATTCTTGCCAGTTACCACATTTCATGTGTTTAACAGAAATGAATCAAATTTTCATGACACTAATAACTCCAGAAGTCTGAACTAGAAGTGGTTAAAGACCACAGTTTGATGCACATTGCAACTTGGGTTTTTTTCACTATTGCTATAAAGTTCTCTTAACTCATGTTCAAATGACTGATACTTTTCCATTTAAATTTCAAAATATAGGTTGAAAACACCAATTATCTGAGAAGAACTCCTTGATCCTCATGATAGCAATAGCACATTGCCATAACGCTGTTTTGACAAGCTAGGTGGTTCTTGTTAAGATCAGCTACAATCGAGCTAGGGGGTCTTGACTACATAAGAAATTCTGCATGGTGACCTTCTTGATCTCAAGCCGGGCTTGCTAAAGACGATCGGAGACTTGTAAGAGACTCAACTCCTTCTGGAGAAATTATATAAAGCAATTATTACTTTGAAAGTCAGGGATATACATGTAGTGTTTCAACAAATTTGGGGTCGCTGATATTTTTAGGTGAAGTCATGAGCTTCGCACACACCAAATAAACATGCAGTCAATGTAGTTAAATGTTATGTGCCAGGGCTCTGCTCTGCTCTGTGTGCTTCAGTTTGCTACAGTTGTGACTGAAAATTTCCGTACTACATTATACCGGTACTACTACAGAGCAGGTATTTAAATGTTTCATTTTCAAGTTGGTGGTCAATGAAGTTTGCTTTGCTGTTGTCAATATTGCTTGGTGAAAAGTTAGTCCTTTTACAAAGCTTCCGCTTCCAACATCATTGTCTGGTTACCTCTTTACATTTTACATGTAGAATTAGTGGGGATCGTAGTGGCTTGCCAGCATTTGATTTTTGTCCCAGGGACCGGTGGACGCATGTTGCCTCGTTCATACCATGAATCGTAGACGGTAAGAGAGTAACTGATTTTCCTTTAGTGTTTACATTGTGATGAACAAAATAGATTAAATTTTAAATGTTTCATCGTCTCGATAAAGAAGCCTGTAAGTATAATTTGTAAGCCTACGTAATGTGGTAGCTAAAAAGTGTAGTGTGTCTGTGGACGCTGGACTCGTATAATTTTCGCCCTGATTTCTGTGCGTCCCAGTGACCCATGTCTGGTATTTTTGCAGGACATTGTTTCGAATTTTGCGTCAAAAGACGCAAGAACGCACTCTGGGCAGAACACTGGCGGGCCGTCTTTTTTGGTCATTCATGGCTGTAGTGCATTGGCAGTGCACTCTGCCCAGCCACAGAAATCACAATCCTGTACTGAGACTGTTCATGTACCCAGCGAGACTTGTAAATTAGCAATGTTACATGGTGGCTGATGTTTGCGTAAAGAACGCTGTGGGGAAACACAAACAACAACAAATGTACGCTGATGTTAGATACTCTTCAGCCTGTAGCGGATAACTTACCCTCATGGCATGATTATAGCAATTGATGGCCGCATTGAGGTGCTCATCAAAGTGGGTGCACTGCAGCGACCGGTCAGCCTCCGACGCTTGTAAGAATAGCCTGGCTGCTTCTGTGATGGCGTGCGCCTCTCCCGGATAGTTAGCCAGTGTCTGTTCACATCTATGACAGAAATGAAATGGTGACAATATTGCATTTCAGAAAGGAAATGGTGACAATATTGCATCTATGACAGAAATGAAATGGTGACAATATTGCATTTCCATGTAAAGGAACGGGTGGGATATTAAAATGAGTGAGACAGCGGCAACACTCATTATTCAAGATGCCTCTCACTGAGCAAAACAGAGACGGATCTCAAGAAAATTTGGCTTTTTCAGGGCATTTGGATAAAAAAACACTGCAAAACCGCATGTTGTCATCATCATAATTACTGGTACATCAACGTGTTTGTTCTGTAAACAGATCCAAACAATGCTCTACTCATTTTTGTTTTATGTCCTGCAGTCGACTACAGAAGTAGTTGTTGTGTCCGTGCCATGAACAAACGATGCAGACTGCAGTGTCACAGAAAACATTTGTATAAATATATATTTCTGTGTTGTTTTATGTTGCTCAAAATTGATATTTTCACTTTGATCCAGTCCAAATCATCACGGTCATGAGAATTTGTGAGAATCAACATTACAACGATGCAAATAAAGATTTTTGACTTATACGGTACAGCGCAGCAGAGAATCAAAAAGTTGTTGCATTTTTGCTTTTTCATATTGTTCCTTATCGGTACTGGATCATTATTGATATCTTACTATGAAACATTACTTTTAGATTAGATGATACAGACTTTGGGTCTGAAGAACTAAGCCGAGTGTAATTTTGGTTACATGAAACAAGCTTTCTTGAGATTGAGTGCTTCCCAGGACCACGCTTGGCTCTCGATAGTCATTACTGAATGTTTGGTACAACGAAGGCTCTGAACAGTTGGAATATATTTGTGTAGATAAATATGAAGCAAATGTTCTCTGAAACTGACCCTGTTTGATTAGGCAGAGTATTTCACGTTCATTCACGTGCATATTTGCATAACTATTGTTTGTTATGCAAATATACAGCCGGACCGTGAGTGAGTGGACAATGCCATACCCATCAGAAGATGATTCCTGTCATATTACGTGGTGAAAGCACCAAGCTTGACACTTTTTTCTGACGATTCAAAATACATTAAGTTGTTGAAGCCTTAAACTGCAACTTCTGGCACTATTTTTGTTTGCTTTTGTTAAAAATTGCGCGAGTTATAAATGGCGAAAATGGTTTCCAGAATAAGCGACTCTAAAGCTAGCCTATATGAAAACTTAGCCTTGGTGATATGAACTTCCCCTTTAAGAGCACAAACCTTGCTTGAGCCAAGCAGCACAGACCAGCATATTGGGCACACTCCTGGTTCTCCAAAGTCCGTGCTAGTGTGCCTGCAGGGTACAAGAAAGAATCTGATTAGAGGAAGTCCGACTTGTTCTTGTTTTACTCACTTACCCATTCAATACCGAATTTGAACTAATTGGACTAGAATGCTTTACTTGGCAAATTTTGATCTATTTGCCAAAGAGTTGGTGAAAATGATTGTATTGTTCAGAAAAATGGTCAGGTATTTGTCCTGGCACACACAAATTTTTCACATTCAAATTTTAATATTTTGAAAGAATATTTATGGATGGATTTAGATCACTTTTTGACCAAATGGTCTAAAGAAATTATGCGAATATATGACATTTTACTCAAAAATTATTGCAATATCCCACATTGTGATGACTTGTCATACTGCTCAATACAAGTCATCGCTGATGACACAGTCCCCACTCGCACCATTAATTGTGATGCACATGCACACTACAATACAATGACTGTGTGCCAAGTTTGAATGAAATGTGTTCAGGGATAGTTGAGTTATGGTTCAAAAACATGAAAAATAGCAACAAAATGGCCACCCTGCAACCATATTGGATGGTATCGCAAAATAAATTGATGTGTATGCTATAGTACTTTATCTGTGTAGGAACAATGAATGAAATCGGTTAAGGGATATTTGAGTTATGGCTCAAAAACTTGAAAAAATTGGAACAAAATGGCCACCAGGCAGCCATATTGGATCGTATCGCAAAACAAATTGACGTGCGTCTCTATGCCACAGTACTTTATCCTTGCACACTGTTTGAAGAAAATCACCTCAGGGATGACAGAGAAATGGCTGCTGGGCTCAGGGATAACAGAGAAATGGCTGCTGACAGACGGACGGACAGACAGATGGGACCCAATCTATAAGTCCCTGCTGCACTGCGTCGCGGGGACTAAAAAGATGGATTAGAACAAGAGGTGACGCTTACATTAGTATAAATGAAATATTTATCATCTAAATTTCATTTGGAAAAACAAATACCGGTAATTTTGTAAATTTCATGAATTCATTTGAAAAAATAAATAATTTTCATTGAATTAAGGTTCCAAGACAAGAAACTGACCTCTTTAATCTAACAGTTTGCTGGTGGTTAACAAGCTCAGAATCCCCGTACATTATAAATTTCTGAAAACCTAGATATAGGAGAAGATGTTGGTCATCACAGTGTCATCATTGTTTACATTTTAACTATCACGTGACAGGTAATTTACATTACCTTTCAAAAATCGCTTTTCCCTATGTTTTGTCTCAATACTTCAAATTATCTGACTCAAACTTGCTGGAATGCAAGCTGTCATAACGCTCTTCAAAAGTGTGTCTTAGATGTTTTATATCTTGCTCAGTTTTTATTTGAGCACAATTTTAAAGAAATCAACTAGGGTAAAATTCACCGCTCTGGAATAAAAATTGTTTAAGAAGGTTTAAAAAAATTTTGAGACACTTTTTGGAAGATCCTTAGGACAGCTTGTAGTACAATTTCAGCCACATATCTTGAAGCATTGAAACAAAACATAAGGAAAACCGATTTTTGTAAGGTTATGCAAATTACCTGTCACATGATAGTTATGTAAACAATGGTGACACTATGGTAACCAAAATGTTCTCCTATATCTAGGCTTTCCAAATATATATATATTACGAGGGTTCTGAGCTTATCAACCACTAGAACATTGTTGGCTTACAAAGGTCAATTTCTTGTCTTGAAACCTTAAATGTGGTGTTATTTCAATGTATTCACATTTGTTTCTAATGATAATGGGATGAAATTAAACAAATACAGTGAGATATACTGTCACACACATACATATTTGTCATACATTTGAGATTCATGTACTACTGTTGTTTGCTAGACTTGTGTAAACACTCTTGTATGGTGGTGGTAAGTATATATTGTAATGTATGACTTCATGCATCATTGTGAATTTGTGAGGTGCACTGCATATTTAGAGTTTGTATACACCCAGTAAGGTCACAGTTATCATTTCACAGATGTAATGGTCAAATTTTTGAGAGACTCACCAAACTGTTCACTTGCTTCAGCTACATTTGGCTTCCTCAGGAATCTCCTGTGAAGATCAAGACAGGAGAATAAAAACTGAAGACTATATGTGGATGTTAGTAACCTCAAAACATAGAACAATAAATGGTTTTTTTTCCTGCTTTAATCATGAACCTATTTAGTTAAATGTTGTTGAACCTTGATGGTCTACTCATACCATAATTAAGAGGCACTCCCACTTGGTAACATTTTTAAAACACATTTTTTTAATGCCAACGGTCGATATTTGACGTGGCGACTGCGCGCAGATCGCGAGATATCGATAAAAACATGTCATTTCCCGAGCGTATTTTTCACATCCCGAAGTTTTACGATCGTTTCTGATTTTGACCCGAAATCCCCCGAAGGTTTGTTGTTGTGCTGATTGACGATATTCTAGGGAGTCTGCAATAAGTTCGAATGATGCAATTAATTTACTTCCCACTGCAAAGACTTTATATACAGCATTATGCCATTACCTCAGGTAAGTTTTGTAAAACTTCTCCTTAGGTTTTGTCGTTTTCATTATTGTAAATCAGTTGTACTATATTTTTAACCAATACCACATTAACATCAGTTTTTACGTGTCAAATATTAGCCGCCTCCGATGACTACATTTTGTCGTCTGCCACACAGTACGCTGGGCGCGTGGTGTGCGTCTATGCATACCACTCGGCGGCCGCTATATATCAACCGCACGTATCTTTGCTAGTCACCTATGGGAATTCTGGTGGAATCAAACTTTGTTTTCCGTTTTTCTCAGAGTCAGTAAGACTAGGCTTTCCCCCAGGGGGCATGACCGATCACCCACATGAGTGGTATGTGGCGTACAGCAGCGTTAGCGTAGACTCATACTCCATA
This sequence comes from Ptychodera flava, assembly GCF_041260155.1. NCBI lineage: Eukaryota > Metazoa > Hemichordata > Enteropneusta > Ptychoderidae > Ptychodera > Ptychodera flava. Next base: position 26,091,793 of record NC_091942.1, on the reverse strand, counting down.
GCTTAGTTGACAATGGCCCCAGTGCCAAACGTTCGAAGTTCGGAAGCTGAATTTAGGTGGGTCACCGGAATTCAAACTTTAACTTTTTTGAGGACATGTTTTTATCGATATCATGATCCACGCGCAGTCACCACATCAAATATCGACTGTTGGCATTAAAAAAATGTGCTCTAAAAATGTTACTAAGTGGGAGTGCCACTTTAAGTTAAGTATTCCTTACATCTAATGTAAATATTCTATAATGCTGTCAATGCTGAAGCGGCACTTTTCTGTTACAATATTGTTATGATTGGGTGATGGGTGGATATGCCTCCGGCTGCCCTAACCAGTAACCGCCCAGTAACTTTCCAGGCCTAAGAAATGAAGCCTCCAAGCTTACATTAACCGCTATAATCAATGTTTTTCAGGGGGCTGGGACTAATATTTTGTAGTTTTTTATATCGAGTAGTAGTCTTTGGTACTGAGTTCCTGACAGGCAGTTGACATGCAGTTCCAGGCAGTAATTAGTGGGAGTGAGCTTAAGTTCTCAGTATGCTAGCTAAGACAGAATTTTGCTTCCTTCGTGGACAGAACGATGGTAGCTACCCAACCATGACAGTAAGCCATGAGCATATACAGTAACACCTGTGACATGATATAAATTGTGCATCTAAAGCGTTTTAACCATTGACCCTTGAGACCCTTTCTGGAGGATCTATGCTTTTACTAAGCGACTGTGGCATTGTGGTTAGCTCTATGTGACAGGGCTGCATTGTTACTGGCTACATCTGAAATCACAGCCCTGCTGACTTCCTATAGGCTTAAAAAAGGATGACTCGATGCACAACAGTTTGGTGGAAGGTGTTTGCGTCGGTACGCAAAGCTGGGTCTCTGGTATGGCAATTGCACGAATATGCATACTATAAATGGCATCCCTACTGAACAAAATTTAAAAAGAAAGCGGAAAGGATAGTTACCGGTCGTCTACCTATATACACAACACAACCTGTAGCTGCAATAATTGTAACCTAGGTGGGCTGTGCCGTGCAGCTTGGGCTTAATGTGGCTTGCACAATGCCAAACCAAGGCTACAATTCCATTCTATACCCGGCCCACGTAAAACAGCAAACAGCACTACAGATCTGCAGTGCACGCTCAAGGCACACATGGGGCTGCATTATCAGTAAATCTTGCCTTACCGTGTGTAAATAAGCACTAATGGAAGGGTGGCACTAGTAGTAGCGCACTAGTGGCAGTAGCTGGTTGTTGTTTTAACATTATGTTTTTGGAGGATTGAAAAAACGGTCATAGGGCCGTTGTTTCTTTTCAATTACTGCAACAATACCACTATCGCTGAAAGCCAAGAGACCAGTAACATTTGGAGGACTTGCCATTTATTTCTGAAGAAGTAAAAGAGATATTCACTCCACGCAAAGTTTGTAGTCTCATAATGTCTTTGCTGTATCACAGATATTCGGACAAGAAGAGGATACAGCGGCATTGCTCTTTTATATGATATCCTAGATATTTACAGCTACTAGACTATACAATTTTGCTTTGGCCAGATCTGTAAGGCCGTAAAATCTCCAGTGTATATCGGATATTTACCTGCAATTAAACAGAATCTAGTATGTCTAGAATCAAAGTTAGAGTCAGTCCTAGGAAGTTTGGTTTAGCTAGATCTGTAAGGTGGTGAAATCTCCGATAGAGGCTTATCAGATATTTACCCACGATTTGACAAAATCTACGGTAGTATATCGTCTAGTATCGAAGTTTGATAGGCTTGGCTAGAGCTGTAAAGTGGTGACCTGTCTGACATATTAGCAACTCTTTTTAATCTTGAAGCTTGCGGTAGAAATCTATATACCAGTATCATGCAAAGATAGCATACGAAGGACAAGTCTTCGTTGTGGTGCTTCAAATTCGATCAGATTTATGTATCAACTGCTGAGCTTAAAATCAAAGCATGTACTGTATGTTACAAGGAATATTTGTTAGAGGAATTAAAAACTGAAAGATATATCCACAAAAAAGCACAGAGGTAAAAATGATATTAAAGTAAAAGGATTGCTCATACAGCCAGGCCTACTACGTCATAAAGATGTATGTTGACAGACAAGAAACTGCCAAACTTTTAAACACTGCATTATTTAACGCTTTCACCACCATGGTTTGTCCCAAATCCATTGTTTTCTATGGTAGAGTTGGACCTTTATACAGGGAACTGGGGGTGAAAGGGTTAAGTAGTCAAATGGAAAAGGATGGAGGAAGTCGCTCCCATGCTATTGACCGTATTTCATCCCAAGTTCATCAGCAAACTGTAAAGTTCACTATAGTTCCAAGTGAGACTACATGTACGTCCTGTGAGAAAAATTGTTTTAATCTGGAATGTCATCAGTGGTTGTGTAACTAGTTTAGATAAAAAATACTACAGCCATACAAAAACAGTAAAATATCTCCATAAATATTTATATCAAAGTATTTGAAAAAGCAGTGACATGTAACTGTAAATAAAATTCGGCAATTTCACAGACCAGCATGCCGTGACACAAGGCTAGTCATTGTAGTATCGTCTAGTATCGATATTAGAGTCTGGAAATTGCCGATAAATATTGGGTAAATTTCAGCAATTTCACAGACCCAGCATGCTGTGGCACAAGGCTAGTCATTGTAGGATCGTCTAGTATCGATATTAGAGTCTGGAAATTGCCGATAAATATTGGGTAAATTTCAGCAATTTCACAGACCAGCATGCCGTGACACAAGGCTAGTCATTGTAGTATCGTCTAGTATCGATATTAGAGTCTGGAAATTGCCGATAAATATTGGGTAAATTTCAGCAATTTCACAGACCCAGCATGCTGTGGCACAAGGCTAGTCATTGTAGGATCGTCTAGTATCGATATTAGAGTCTGGAAGTCACCAATAAATATCGTGTAAATATAGGTGATTTCACAGACCCAGTGTGTCAAGGCACAAGGCCAGTCATTCTAGTATTGTCTAGTATTGATATTAGAGTGCCAAAATCGCCAATAAATATAAGCAATTTCATGGACCCAGTATGCCATGGCACAAAGCAATTTATTCTAATATCGTCTAGTATCAATATATGCATCCAGACCCAGCATGCTGAGGCACAAGACAAGTCATTTGAGTAATAATAATAATAATAATAATTTATTTTTCTAAAGCGATTTCCATCAATAAAATATCAAACCGCTTTACAATAAAATACAAGATGAAAATACAATAATAATAAAAGTAGTATAAAAATGCTCTGGTTAAAATACAACAAGTACATTAAAATACTCCGTTAAAAATACAAACTCTACAATGCAACATGATACGAACATCAAAACGATGACTTAATCATTATAGTACTTTCTGAAGAGATATGTTTTCAGAGATGTTTTAAAAGAGGCAACAGATGGTGACAATCTAATTTCTTTTGGTAAGGCATTCCATAAAGTGGGAGCAGCATTAGAAAAAGAACGGTAACCAAAATGTTTCTGTTCCCAGTTCACCGGCTCCAAAATTGGTGTGAACGCTGAGCGTGTAAACCGTTTAGGAACGTGAACTGTGATAACATCAGAAAGATAAGCAGGTGCTTGATCATGCAATTTCAGCAAAATTTTATACACAAAAAGAGAATTTTGAAATTAATTCTAGCATGGATAGGCAACCAGTGAAGCTCACGTCTCACTGGTGTGATGTGTTCATGCATTTTTGTGCGTGTAACAAGACGAGCAGCAGAATTTTGAAGTAATGAAGTTTACAGAGGTATTTGTCTTCGATACCGTACAGCAAGCTGTTGCAGTAATCGAGACGTAATGTTACAAAAGCATGCACGAGTCTTTCAGTGTTTGAACGATCTAAAACATTTCTAATACGACCATTCTATGTAGAGCGAACGATGCACACTGACATAATTTCAAAATTTGAGTACTCATATCTGCACAGCAATTTAAATAAACACCAAGATCACGAACGGATTTAGACGTAGTAACATCAGTGGTCCCTACTCGAAGAGATGAGACAGATCAACTGATTTCTTAAACTTTGAACAGAAATGGTATTGTCCAGTATTGATATTTGAGGTCCCAAAATCACCAATAAATGTCGATTTCAAAGACCCAGTGTGACGTGGTACAAGGCAATTTATTCTAGTATTGTCTAGCATGGATAATAGAATCCTGAAATGTCAAACTTCAATACTAGTAAATAATTGTGCAAAGTTGTGCCTTGACAAATTGTACAACAACCTTTTTAGTTGAACAGAACCAGTTTTTGCTGGGGATACACTTCGCTTTGGCACCACCCTTCAATACATTCAGCCACAGCGGCATCATGTTAGTGTAGTTGAACTTACTTTAGTTGAGAAAGTTTAACTAGTTATGTAGTTTTTAACTTAGGTACATGCCTCTGTACAATGTGCATGAACACAAAGTTCTAACTGCTTTAAATAACCTGTTCCCGTGTCGGATTTATTGAACTAGTACATAAACTTAGTTGCGAAAGTTGATAAGACAGAACGTAGGATTTACTGAACTAGTTGAACCTAGGCAAAAGTATCTCTTTCCATTCACCAAGTGTTATTGTCATGAAATATTACCCACTGCTTTGTCCTTCCCTCAGATATAGAATTCCGTCAGTTAGCCCTACAAGTATGGTGAGAGTGTGAAATCCCAAATATTGACTGCATTTGGTCGTACCTATTTTATTTATTACTACTGAAAACTAAACACCATACTACATTAACCTTGTAGTTTATGGGGCTTGGTTTTGTCATGGAGGTAGCAGAGACTCTGCTACCTCCATGGTTTTATTAAAACACGTCGATCGCGTTCCATAAACATCGAGCGTGGGGTAGCTGCAAAATTGTAGTGCTACGGTGAGGTGGTCAGTGATTTTTGGTTTTTGCGACTTTGCTCACCAGTAGCGCTACAATGCCGATGGCCCTGTAAGGTGAAAATAAGTGCACCCTACTGGACTAGGCGTGTTGATGTGAAATGCTACATATTTACTGCGTTTGGTCATACCGATTTATCACTACTAAATACTTTTAACTACACTACCCTTGTCGTTTATAGGGTTTAGAATTTGTTCAAACACGTCGATCGCGTTCCACAAACATCGAGCGTGGGGCATCCGTGTTTCTGTGAGCCGCCATTACCGGAAGTTTGAAGTTGGCGGCTCCAAGAAATGTTTTCGGAATGCGATCGTCGTGTTTGAACAAATTCAAAACCCCATAAACGACAACCGTTAGTGTAGTATAGTGTTGAGTCTTCAGTAGTGATAAATCGGTACGACCAAATGCAGTAAATATGTAGCATTTCACATCGACACGCCTAGTCCAGTAAGGTGCACTTATTTTCTCCTCTACAGGGCCATCAGCATTGTAGCGCTACTGGTGAGCGAAGTCGCAAAAACCAAAAATCACCGACCGCCTCACCGTAGCGCTACAATTTTGCAGCTAAGCGTGGGGCATCTGTGTTTCTGGGATCCGGATATTAAATGGCTGCTCCCAGAAATGTTTTTGGAAAGCGATCAGTGTGTTTGAACAAACACCAAACTCCCTAAACGATAAGGTTAGTGTACGACCAAATGCAGTAAATATGTGGGATTTTACACCCAAATGCCGCACCATGTGCGGTGCGCTTATTTTGAACCCTACAGGGATTTCGGCATTGTAGCATTACTGGTGAGCGAGGTCGCAAAAACCAAAACTCACAGACCGCCTCAGGGTAGAGAGCTACAAGTTTGCAACTAGGGCATCGCACATGCCGCACGACAGAAGCCCAAGCCGCACGGCCCGGCCCACCAAGACTACAATTATTGCAGCTACACAATCGATGGCGGCACTGCACTGTCGTCCCACTCATAGGCTACGGATCAAACCTGCCTTTGACATTTGTATGCACAGCAGTGATGCACGAGATGGACTCCAGAAAATGTTACATGTCGAACACAATGTTAACTACCTGTTGTGGAATGTTGGCATCATGTCTATCGGTTCGGTAGATGTTCCTTAAAAGGAAACTTGAAACTGTAAAATACCTACTTTTTCAGTTTACTTGATACTGCACGATATTTGCCGAGAAAGTCAACGTCTCTCTCCATCACGATGCGGAAGTACAATCACCATAATCTGCGCAAGCGCATTGACCTCAAACTTCAGGTCACCCCCTCCCGTCGTCTCTCTCGAGCTGTGAAAACGCGGGCAATATTGCAGCAGTGGTCTGTCTCTCCAATCGTGACTCGGGGGTTGGGGTGGTGATTCGCACAGGCGTTCGTTTGCTGTACTACGTCCGTGAGCAGGAACGGCACTATGCTAACAGATTTTTATGTTGCATAATACTGATAATAATAGCCGAAGTGCTTTAGCTCGAGGTTTTGCCTGTGATGTGGATTGGACGGCAAAAGCATACCCACATAACTTAGAGCAACAACACTAAGCTCACAGGGAATTGAGTAATCTTGTTGTTGTTGTTGTTGTTGTTGTTGTTGTTGTTGTTGTTGTTGTTGTTGTTGTTGATGATGATGGTGATGATGATGATGATGATGATGATGATGATGACGATAATAAAAAATATTAAAAAACAATGTGTCATTCCTTGCTGTTGTTTGTCGATGTTGTATAGGCCTAATTGTAAAAGAAAACTGTAGGCCCTAATCGTGACAAAAAACGACGTAGGTCGCCCAACTTCACTCCCGTCCTATTATATAATAGGACGTTGTATAATAGGACGGGAGTGACGTTGGGCGACCTACGTCGTTTTTTTGTCACGATTACAGTTTTCTTTTACAATTATCTATAACATCGACAAACAACAGCAAGGAATGACACATTGTTTTTTAGGCTAATATTTTTTATTATCGTCATCATCATCATCATCACCATCAACAACAAGAACAACAACAACAAGATTACTCAATTCCCTGTGCTAAGCTTAGTACTGCAGCGAACTGAGACTGGGTTCACAAAAAAAGGTGTGGGGCAGTGGGGTTACTGGAGGAATTCAGGGGGAGATTCGAAACTTTTGGGAGTAGGGGTAGGGACTTGAAAGTTTTGCTCTGTCTGGAGGGACCTGAAAATTCTTGGTTAAGCTCACCTTTTACGTTTTACGTTTGGTGGGTAATTTAATGAAAATTGATTAACATTTTAATGTCATCCAATCGTTTTAATGTTAGTATAACTATATTAAATTAAACAATATCTAGAACCATTTTGTCGCAATTCATCACCACAGACTCTGGTGCATTGCATTACTTGAAAAGATAAGTGGCACCTGGCTTATTACAGTCTAATTGATATGGAAATAACCACTGATGTCTCATCGGAATTTGATTGTATTGATTAGATATGTGACACCTGTGTGAATATAATGTCTTGTACCAGCGAATCATCAAATAACTTATACAACTGTGTCAATGATTCATCTGTGCTGACCACGAAGTTGACCCCTTCAATTTACACTTGCCAACAAAAGGACTTCGAATTGGTCATCTAAATATCAGAAGTCTAAGCAACAAATTCGACGAAATAAAAAATCTTTTTCACTGGCAAGGAAAAAACTTTGATGTCTTCGGCATGACAGAAACTTGGCTTTCCAGTAAATTTAGTGACCTCTCTTTTCAAATTGACGGTTACTCCATTTACAGACAAGACCGTCAAGATAAAGTAAATGGGGGTGGTGTCATGGCTCAGGCTATATTAGATCTGACATTCCTCATCAACGACGAACCGACCTAGAACACCGCCACCTGGAAAATCTATGGATTGAAGTACAACTTAATGAAAATAGTCGTCCTGTACTAAATTGGTTTCTTTTACAGGCCACCAGATTCTACATCTTTATGGATTGACAATTGCTATTGTGATACAGTTATGTCAAGTGATGACCAAATAGTTATCATGGGTGATTTCAATTATAATATTTTGAATGGCAATAACCAAATCTGGCTCTATTCCATGTCGAGCCATGGTTTAACTCAATGTGTCCAATCGCCCACAAGAATATCTTCAAGTACTGAAACACTTATCGACCACACCTTTGTTTCACATCCAGAAAAAATCCAATGTTGTGATGTATTGAATTATAGTATAAGTGATCACAAACTTGTATTTGTTAATTATAAGCATATGTCTCGCAAAGAAAATGGTACGCATCAATCAATTGTTTACAGATGCATTAAGAATTTTGATGTTACAAAATTCGGACATGATTATATTTGAGTTTAGTCCCTTGGTCGTCTCTTGATTCATTTCATGAACCTGACGATATGCTAGCTGGTTGGACGGAACTTTTCCTTAAAATTGTTGAAGATCATGCTCCTATCAAGAAAAAACGTGTTAAACATGCTAAACGGCCCGAATGGTGGACAGATGAAATTGATGCTACCGTCCGTTTGGGAGACAAATGTAACAAACAGGGTAATATAACTAAATTGAAGGGATTGAGAAATCGAATACGGTTTCTCCAACGGAAAGCCAAGAGATCTTATTATGTAAATTTACTCAATCAAAAGAGCACGACAAAAAAGCAATGGAGATCACTAAAAGAAATCATCCCTACATATAAGTTATCCTCAATAGCCTGTTCAGATGAAGGCAATGGAAAGGTGTATACCAAGCCAAATGAGATCGCTGACAAATTTAACACAATTTTGTTAATCTTGTGACTGGACTATTGAATCCTAACTCAGAGCCGACAAATGAACATTATTTTGACAAAATCAAACAATTTGTGCAGGAGCGTCTTCCGGATGATGAACATTTTTTCATACCTTTGTTAAGTATCGCAGATGTTGAACAATCGCTCGTGAATTCGAATATCAATAAGTCAATGGGGGCTGATGGGCTACATCTGAAGTTTCTCAAACATGCTGCTTGTGAAATCGCTCCCTCTTTAACCAAAATCTTCAACGCTTGCACTCAAAGAGACTCTTTTCCTAGTATTTGAAAAATTGCAAAAATTGTCCCTATCTTTAAATCGGGTTCCAGACAATGTGTCGAAAACTATAGACTTATATCTGTCCTTTCAGTTTAATCAAAAATTTTGGAGAGACATATCCATACTCACTTTTTATAAATTCCTAACAAATTATGAACTGCTGTTTCCCGGACAGTCCGGTTTTCGCCATGGGCATTCATGTCAGAGCTCTTATACTCAAATTGCTTGACCAATGGCGTTCAGCCATTGATAATGGCAAATTAATTGGTTCGGCATTTATTGATCTACGGAAGGCCTTCGACATACTAGATCATGGTGTTTTTCTGTGCAAATTAAACTACTATCGCTGTTCTGAGGAAACCATGTCTTTTTTCACGTCGTATCTTCATGACCGAAAACAAACCGTAAATGTCCATGGAACGACCAGCAGTTCCCAGTCTGTTCTATGCGGGGTACAGGGTTCCATATCAGGGCCCTTGTTCGTTCTTATTTTTGTTAATGACTTGCCGTTATATTTGCAGAACAATATTAACATGTATGCAGATGACTCGACCTTGCACACGTCAAGGGAAACAATCATCGAGCTTGAGTCTGCTTTAACAGACGACCTTGATCATACATTTGTCATCTTCTGCATCTTGGTGTAATTCAAACAGGATGCTAGTTAACTCAGCAAAAACAAAAACTATGTTGATTACTTCTCATCAGAAACAATCGCGTTTACCAAAATCAACCTGGATTTATCTTTAAATAATGAACCACTGTCAATTGTCAGCGACAAAAACTCCTAGGAGTAATTTTGAAATGTAATCTTTCATGGAGCGCTCATGTGAATTCCACGCGTGGTAAGCTATCTAGTCGATTAGCTTTGTTACGACGTATACGTCATCTCTTGCCCTTACGGGCACGGAGATTGTTCTATACATGTTATGTTGAATCAACCTTGGACTACTGTTCGGTTGTTTGGCATCAGTCGCCTAGCTGAGAGGCCACAGAGAGAACCGCTCGGCTAAATCTCCACTCCCAAAAAGAGTGGTTCAATAGCCGGCTAAGTTGTTACATTTTTCTGACTGAGACCGCTCAACACGTTGCAGAGTTCGCGAAGCACTCACGCACGCATGCTCACTATCATACATCGCACATACAGACTAAAGACTAAAGACTCTAATTTAAATGAAAAATTGTGTGACTAAATGGAATTATTTATCATGTCTTGTACTTTTGAAAAAAAATTTGGTGGGTCACCGTGCTCAGTTTTCACAAGTTGACAAAATGTAGCCAGGAATTCACAATTTGCATACAGTCTCATGATAGTCATTTTGTGTGCTCTTCAGCAGGTGCCATTGACCTGGTCAGACTTGGATCAAGTTAACTCAAGTCGGTTTTGACTGAAAAATCCAAAAGTACTGATGCGTTTAAAAAATGAATCAATCAAACAACATGCCTAATTGGAATATGGCTCTACAAACTGCTAATACCAGGTAGAGTCGAACATCTGCGAGCAGAACTGCCAAATATATGTTTATTTTTTTCTTTGCGTGCTTCCCTAATGAATATGCGTCAATATGATAATTTGGGGACACTATGGACGCAAATATAGCCTATAGAGAAAGTAGGGTCTATGATATAGTGAAGAAAACAACTTTTACAAAAATCTTCAGAAAACCAGTTTTATAAGACAAAGACACTTTTGGTTGTAAATCTTTATTGGCAATACATATCATATCGAACGTATAAAATTAAACGATAGCAACGAGAAACCTGTGCTAAGACCAAGATACACCTACCTCCACCCCATCCCTGGGGACAGACATGACAACTGTTCCCTATGCCTACATGCGATATTTATTATAGCTTTCATGGGCCTGAGCTTGTAATGTCCAGTGCATTTGAACCTATTTTGATATACAGTCCATCAAATACCGAGGCGAAGTTTGCAATGGTTGGCAACTGTTGCAATGGACACACACATGCACCAGGCTTAACTGCTTGGTGTTGTACGATATAAAACACAAATATACAATCTACCATACCAAATTAAGATGTGCTCTTTTAATATTGTGTTACATGGAATTTTGTAAACGAGATTTTAGTACATTCACTAAGCATTATTGGCTTGGAGGTTTTTGGTTTTTGTTTCTGTACAAATCATCACCAACATGTAAAATTCTGTCTAACATTAAAATATCGATTTTCAAAAAGTTTACACTTTTGCTGCTCTATGCATATTTTGACCAAAAACAGCAAAAATTGTTCAAAATACAGTATTGCAAGCTTTGTTACAATATAGATCATCCCCCAAAATCTTCACATATCATTTTATTTTCTTGTAATTGTACCTTTATCTGGTTAAGTAAACATTTTTATTTTATTTTACAATTTCATAGCAAACGGACCAGCAATTTCAGAGATTTTTGACCAAAAACGTATTTAAAATATGACCAAAAATACTCAAAGTTCACAACAATTTGAAGAAACTCAACTGAGTTTACCCCTAAAATTATGCATACCAAGATCCAAGGCAATCGGACTGGCGATTTCAGAGAAGAAGATTTTTGACCAAAAAGGACAAATTGCCCCAAAATACAAATATGAACATTTCAGCACGATTGAAACATATCTGACTGACGTGGCCTATACGATGATGCATACCAATTTTTGAAGTAATCTAATGAACAGCTTTAGAGAAGAAGATTTTTTGAACAAAGATGCGGGAAAATTTGCCCTAAAACAATTATGAAAATTTCACCTCAAATTTGAAGACACTCGACTGAGGTTGCACCTAGGAATGTGCACATCAAGTTTCAAAGCAATCAGACATAGTCTCTAAGGAGATGACTTTTACTAAAATTGGGAAAAACTGCCCAAAACATCCAAATATGTAAATTCCATCACAATTTCAACAAATCTGACGGAGGTCAACCCTCGAATTATGCATACTAAGTTTCAAAGCAACTGGACAAAGGGTTTTAGAGGAGAAGATTTTTTGACGAAAAACGGGAAAAATTATCCCGAAAATATAACCCTGAAAATTTCACCAGAATTTTAAAAAAATCTAACTAAAGTCATCTAAAGGAACCTCCATACCAAGTGTCAACCAAATCTGGCCTTAAATTACTGAAGTTAGCAACTTGTAGGAATCTGTCTTATTTTGCCTCATTTGTATATTTTTGACACTAACATGTTCATTCGAACAAATTCACATCTCCGGCCCTATGTTCATCTGTGCATCAAATACTAAGATGGTACTTGCTGCGGTTTTTGAGGTTTTAATGTCTACCTACCTACTTTCCTACCTCCCCCCCCCCCCCCCACTGTTATTAACATATGTTTTATTAACATAATGTAATCTGTTTATCCCATCAGGGTAGGAGGAGAGAAAGATGGAAGGAATTGCGAATATACTTCCATTTTTCAGTTTTTCGATGTAATTCTCAATATAGTATTTGCCTGTAAAGACACCCTATGTTTCGTCAAAATCGGCTGGTTTCTGCTCCTAAAGAATGTCGTTCTGGCCACGGGCGCCGGCGAAGCCGTGATAGTGAATAAGATGGGTAGATGTGACTCTCCATGACACGGATTTGACTTCTACGAATTGGACTAAATCAATGACATCGAACGCTGAAATTCAAAAAAAGCAGCAACTTAGGGAGCGTTCAGTTATTATGGCCGGGGTGGGCCGGCAAATTCTTCCTGCGCATCGAGCAAAATAAGTGAACCCCCCTACCCATTGCACCAAAAAATTGATGACCCCCCTTTTAAGATGACAATTCATGCCCCCCCCCCCCACATTGCTTGAGTAAAGCTGCACACACATACACCTCGGGGCGGGGAGGATAGAATCCAAAAAAAAAAAAGATTCTAAGATATTTTCAATACCCTCCTTACATAGTCACAAAGTGTTAATGTTCAAATTTCCCCTTCTGACTTGCTATAATTTTGAAATTACCCCCAAAGGGATTTTCAACAGAAATGGATCTCAAAATTGTTGCGGAAGCATGTGTGTACAAAATTTTGATATTTGGATTTAATTGATGATCAGCTGTTGATAATGCTGATTCACTATATATGATAAGTGTATGAGAAAACTATGTGATAGTTTTTCAATATAAAACTATATCTGATGCATTTATAGATGTTTGATAATTGACATAAATGTACTTACAACTGGTATGTGGACAAAAAATTTGACTTTAGAATTTCATCAAAAATGTTCATCCACTATACATAGGAATCTATGATAAAATTGTGAACAATTTTTTTTCCAATGAAAAACTTGCTATACTTGTGCATATACAGACGTTGAATAATGAACATAATTGTACTTGATTAGAATATGGTGGTTGAAGGTGCATATTATGATTTTGGAATTTCACTGAGTGTTCATCCACTATACATGGGAGTCTATGAGGAAACTACAAATAATTTTTTCCCAATACAAAAAATAGGTAAATATGTGTATTTATGTATTCCCGATTATTAATATGAATGTACTTGATTAGTCTAGGGTGGTAACAAATGGATGTGTTTGCCAAAAATTGGATTTTGGAATTTCACCGAAATGTAGATTCACTGTACATGGGAGTCTATGAGGAAACTATGAATAATTTTTTCCAATACAAAAATATGTAAATCTGTGTATTTATGTGCTCTTGATTATTAATATTAATATACTTGATTAGACTTAGGTGGTAACAAATGGATATGTGTGCAGAAAATTGGATTTTAGAATTTCACCTAAAAGAATTATTCAACTTTTCATGGTACTAGTAGTCTACAGGTAACTGTATAAAACTTGCCATATCTCTAACATGTAAAAATAGGAATTGTTCATTGCCCTCAGAGAGCTCCATTTACAAAAGACAAGCCTCAGAGTTGCCAAGTCAAGATGTTCATGCGACAGATAGTTATACTTTTGTTCAGATTTACAATTAAATGACTTCAGAGAATGAAATCATGCAGTGAATCATTTTTATCTCCCAGAATACTTTTGGACACTGAAACTGCTTTTTGACGGGACGGATGCTTATGAAAATTAAGTGACCCCCTTCTAAGCTTTTTGAAAAATACATGACCCCTCCCCCTTTGCAGTTTTCAAATTTGAGGTGAACCCCCCCCCCTGGATTTTGCCGGCCCACACCCGGCCGTAATAACTGAACGCTCCCTTACCCGCTGACAATCGTAAACTTTTCCATACCTAATGTCGTCTGAGTAAAACAGATTGACATGATGCACTGTCTATGAGCTAGTCGAATCGCAATCATGGTTTCAATATCAGTGGTTTAAGTCACGGTCCATGTGGAATGCCTATGATCGCGCACTGAACTGTTCACAAAATGCGTCTCCGAAATGGATTTTGTGTCTCAGTCTTTCGAAGGAGGTGAAAAAGATGTTGGCCCAGATGTGGTAATAACTTCCAGTTAGCAGGTATCAAAGTCGGACATTAGGGACTAGTCTGTTTTTTTTCGTGGGGGGGGGAAGGGCGTGACTATAATATATCAGTCACATAAATCAGAGATATCTGTATATTTAATATTTTTCGACGCGCCCTTCGGGCTCGGAACTTTAATATATTAGAGATATATATCAGAGATATCTTGATGTTTGCAAATTGAAAGTCGGTGTTGTAAAGTATACAAATCATTATGAAATTTGCAGTTCATATAAAAAGCATGACAAAATCCTGATCCTTTTCAAATTAGTTCCAATCGAGTTCAACATGCACTAATATTTCACACTGTACACATCAGATTTGTCTTCAACGTATAACAATGACTCTCTGCGGCTTCTCAGGATAAGTAATTGGATGACTGGAAATCGTGACAAAATGAAGTTTATGATTTACTGATGTTTTCTCTTTGATATTAGGGATTGACATCCATTTATGTACAACAGTTCTGGACATCTGGTCATGCATAGAAAGTTTGAAAAGAAACTTTGAAATTCCTATCTTACAACTGACTTGTCAACAATTTAACCAAAACACAGAAGACCAATTGCCCACTCCAGGGAGCTTGCTAGTCTAAATCTATAATCTATAAAGCTACTGTTACAAGCGATGCCAATGAGGCAAAAAAATTACATCGGTTTAACTGTAAACTGACAACGCATTTAAAACACGCTATGCAAATCATGTCCAATCTTTCAGAAGTAAGGCATACGCCAACAGCACAGTCAGAATTATCAAAATATGTCTGTCACTTCAAATCTCAGGACACCCATTTGATATATCGTGGTCAATCCTATCGAAAGCAAGTAGTTACTCAAATGTGTCAAAATGCAATGTCTTATAGAGAAGCTATTCATAATCAATGCAGATATGTCCAGCCTTTTAAGCAAGCGTTTCGAGTTGGTCTCCAAGTGCAGACACAAAAACAAATTTTACCTGTCAAATTTCAATCCA
>NC_091942.1:24908957-25046457 GCF_041260155.1 Ptychodera flava | reverse complement strand
ATATAACGGTCCTGTTCCAAAATTCCGTTGGTATCATAGACTAGAAAAAACAGAAGGTGGTTTGGTCATCGTCCCTCCCTTAGAGAACAACTAGTAGGAGTGACACAACATTGCCACTCTGGCTTTTTTACATTGTACATCTCGTGCAAATTAATTTGAACGACAAGACGCAATCTTCATTTGTCTTAGCTTGATCAGTCAACTTGTTGCTGGCTGGCAAATAAAGCTTCTCTTCAAGCAAAAGAAAGAAATTATAAAAGTTGTCCCAGTATGGTAAGAGAGGCACGAGAATATCAATAACAGTGTACAGTATTGGCGGCGCACTTGCTTTTGGGTGGCCATCCAAGAAAAACTCAGTATTTGGCCACAGTAAATGGAGATGAAAGAATTGCTTTTAGTTCGCAGGAGATTAACCTATCGCTGATAGATAAAACATCACGTGGTTATGGATGGACGAGTAGGTTTTTGGAGGGAATAGTCAAAGCGGTAAAAAAAACATTCTGCGACCAAAATAAGTGTAAATATCGCGCCTTTTCTGCTTGTGACAAAAATATTGGCAACACGGGGAAATAAAAATACAAATCGTGAAATTATGAAGCAGTTTGAATGTCCCGCCAAAGTTCCCTTGTTAAAAACTATGATTAATGCTGAAAAGTGAAATATGCGCGTCTTCGCTCTGACAACTCCCTTTGAGACCCAATAGTCCATCCCTTGTTAACGTAAATGATATTTTACAGATGCCCTTCGATATGCCTATGACAACGCTGCCGTATCCATGGAAACCAACAAACTGCCAGGTGAAGCTGATTGATTAGAGTTGGGTCATTTCCCAAGGTATGAAATTGGGCTCTTATCTGTTCTGTTGTTACATGGCAACTTTTGATTTCTCATAGTTTGTAATGGTGTGGGTACACTGCGTATACAATCTCTGAATCCGTCACAGTCTGTTCGACGTAAACACTGCAGCGCCCTCTACGAAGTCATGAGCTCAGCCATCATCAACATTCTGAAGGGAAGTACATCATTCCCTCATTGTACGTATTGTTATGAACCATTCCAAGTTCACTAAATTTATCATCCGTACATGTGTCGTGTACTTTTGAGACCAGCTTTCATTGTCCTTGTGCAGCTATTTGAAATGGTGAAAAACCTTGAACCACTGTCGTCGCAAAAGTTCACTGAACCATGATAACAAATCTCATTACTTGTAGCTACTATATTGAATCTTAACATGTCTATTTCATTTATTACAGCTCCTGCCAATGATCTGACTTTTACTCCGTCCATCAACTTTGAATCTACAAACACTAGTTTTTCCGTCCATCGAACGAGCTTCACACAACTCTTGACACACACAGACCTACTGAAAACTGCATTTCAACAGCTTTTTGAAATAATTTTGCCAGTGGGGGGAAGAGGGGTCGTTGTAATGGTGAATTGTCCATCAGCTATAATTTACGCCCAACCACGCTTACTTAATCAAGGTATATTGTTAACGGTAGCTGTACTTTAAGCGTTTGGTAAACAGGTAGATCAGTCAGCAAATCAGAATACAGCATTAAACGATTATTTGCATCACATTTAACAGTCAGTTGAGCGTAAGACAGAAGCCTCGTTTTCGCCATCAAATTAATTTTATATGGAAATATTCCAAGTGAGTAAACAATGTTCGAATACAGTGCCGAAAGGAAAAATGCCGAGCCCATCACCCAGATTCGTGTATTAGACCACACTTGGAAATTGTTGAATGTATTCAGTTCAACAGCTGGTATCAAACAATAGTCAACTACTGCAGAACCTTTCATCGATACTTATGTAAAAGCATTATGTTGATCATTACCACGCCAATTTGACAAGATAAAAGTCAATCAGCGAAATGCCGTAGGAATATTTTACCTCATCTACAACGGATCTCGGTGGTTCATTATGTACTGTTAGTCCTGCAACAGACCACATGTGGCGTTGATGTCAAAACAATCTTAGTCAAGTACATGCAATTGTTGAGATATTCAAAGAGCTCATTACCAATATCTCCCCGTGTAGAACTTTTAGGTTGTAGTAACAGCAACATACGGTAAAAGAGCCTTCAGAAAGGCTTTGTTTGAGTTTAAGCCATAAGATACCGTCCATATTATTAGCATTAACGCACATACATAAATACGCCAACACCTCCCGAACCACGAACAACTCTTCTTGAAATAAATTTTCTTTTATGGCCCAATAAGACGTAGTTATCCAACTCAAGGACATCGCTTCTTTCAAAAACATTCCGCGCACACATGTAATCATCTTCCGCTCGCACGGGCCCAGCTGGGGAGCATCCAGCTGCCCGGACAAGTCATTTGCAAGCGAAGATGACATGTAATATCTAATTTCAGTTACTTTATAACGACTTTTCTGTAATTAGAGGGATCATATTTTATCCATCTGTTCACATTCCAACAACCGACAGAAATACTCAGCTGGGTTGTCTCCTACTCGGGATCTTCTTCTTTGTCCTATATTACCATGGGGACATTTGAAAAGCCCGTCCCCAGGGTTGGGGCAG
Source organism: Ptychodera flava (assembly GCF_041260155.1). Lineage (NCBI taxonomy): Eukaryota > Metazoa > Hemichordata > Enteropneusta > Ptychoderidae > Ptychodera > Ptychodera flava. The sequence goes on along the minus strand of NC_091942.1, from coordinate 25,043,909 downwards.
GGGTAGGGGTATCTTGTCTAAGCACAGTTTTCTTGTTGGAATTGATTATTTTGATACGGTTGACTATGATATGTATTGCCACTAAAGATTTATGCTACCAACTGTTTGGTGTCTTGGTCCTATGTTAGCACTGGTCTTGCAAAGATTTTCTCTTTCACTGTGTACTGTATTTGTCCTTCGACAACCGTATGCGCTGTAAATCTGTTACGTCTATTATCTAATGCGTTTGATCGCCAAAGCAAGCAAGGATAAGTTACTAATCTGTGGATGATGTCACCAGATTATCACTGGAAAAAACTTTGACAAAGTCAATATCACTGTTGTAACTTTGACAAAGTCTACAACGAACGCACCGGCAAGGGTATAACAGCTAAAAAATCTTCCATTTGTATGAGTTTTTTCTGTGTAGAGATACCTGAGCAAGAGAAGTTTGAAAAAAATCAACAAACGGCGACATCTTTGATGATATTTACTTTTATAATTTGAACAGAGTATGTTATAGCTGATCACCGGCACAGGCAGAAACTACAAACACCAAGAGGAATGACTATTATTTCATGGCCGTAGCCCGACCAAATTGCCAAGAGGGCAGAACCAAGCTTAGCTAGGATTTGGGTAATTTACATAAATTTACATATTCTGCATATTATTTGTATTTTTATAATCAAACAACACTGAATGTAGCAACTATTATGTCTACGCATCCGCTCGAAGTACGTCCTGACCATTGCGAAAACTAAGCTGTAACAATTATGTAGTTTATGTGTGTGATATAAAGTAAATGCCTACTATCAAATGAAAGAAACATTTCGAGTTCAAATTTTTTGGCCAATATATATGTAAAAATCACACTTCAATGACTTTGATCTGGCATCTTTCCTCTACGGTTATTATGATGATAAACATGCTCATTATGATTTTGTTTGTTTCTTTTCAATTCTGATTAGGACTTAGTGATAACTAAATTTCAATTTTTTCTTCCAACATAAACTCTCTATCTATGTAAGTATAGGTAGAGAATGTAGGTTGGAGGAGAACTGCATTGGGGCAAATAATGATAGCGTCCTTGTAGTGTTTCTTTGGACATCTGCATTACGTTTGGAACAAAAGCATCAACACAATAGTTCCGTTCTTTGAATTTTATTGGTCAGCTACAACAACAAAATGACTAATATCCACATACACAACAATGCAAACGACGACAACGACGACAAAAACAACAATCCAATTTCTTTGTTCCCTATGGGAACACCAAAATTCTGAGTGAGCTTGATGATCAGCCATTTCGCCTCCATTTAAAGAGTTTAGGGAAATATTTGATCAATAACGTTTCGGGTACTGTTGCTGCATTAGTAGAAGCCTACTTTGAAAACGCAGCAACATTTCAGTTTGCCCCTACCAAACTGGAATACTTAGAAGAGGCTCCAAACTCTGATTAACAGTGATCATATTGATCGCTCAAAAACCAAACGGCCCATTTCAGGGCCATCAAATATTCAAGAAAGAGATCTGCTTGCCATTAATGTAGAACGCGCCTCTGGGATAGATATTTGACCTCTCAAATCCCTACAGTTCCTTTCTGACCTACCACTTGTGGGGGTTCAGTATGAAGCTGTGGAGAAAGAAAAACTTTTACCGCTCTGGTTTTTCGAAAATGGAAAATTAATTTTCGCCCATAAGAGTTAGCACAGGGATGGAGGCCATTTTGAATTTCAAATATCGCAAAAAAGTCGGGTGACTTGTTTCTCTAGTTCCAAACTTTGCACGGTATCTCCTGACTTATATTGTTGATTTGGTAAGAGAATGGTTGAAAGTGTTATTTAGGAAAGATTGAACACAAGTTTAAGTCCTTCACTTTCGAGGCCATACGACCTGAAAAGATTGGATCGAACGCATTCGTAGTCACTGCTACAATGCATTCATGCGACCTTACGTCACGTTGAACGACTTTGTTCCTTTGGTCTGCTACAAAATGGTATGCGTACCCTGTCTGCTTCAGGACAAATGTCAAAATAGACTTCTGGACGCGACGTCGTTCCTTCGGACTATCACTGTAGGACATTTTTGGCAAAGTGCGATAACGGACATAGCGACAGTGTCCAAATGAAAGCGACTACTCTAACTGTGTTACTTGACTATATGCATAGTCCATGTGTGTGCGCGCGCTTCCCTTTTGCATTTTCCCGAATTAAAAGATGTTTAATTACTCGTTTAAACCGCAAAAGAGCGACATTTTATTTGGTAGACTGCAAAACGTAACACTTGATTCAGTTAACTCAGCGTACAAAAAACCATATAATAGCGAAGAGTCAGTGTAAGTACAGAAACACTTGTAGTGTTGCCATCGACAATTATCTTCCTCGGGGAATCGCCATGCGAGAGGATAGCGGGATACAGAAACAGCGTAGAGACTCCAAGTCTTCAAAGATAACACCGTTTATTTCTTATAAATGGATGCTACATATTGCCAGATAGTTCCTTCTCTCAAGATGTTGTCCCTTCGTCCGAGCTGGTGTTCGTAAAGACACCGTGTATATACAATTCAATGCATACAATCCTTATCTACATACAAATAAAATGCAATCTTTCCCTGACGTATTTGGTGCCAAGGTACCTACATGTATCAATCGCCAAGACCATAAACACGAGAACAGTATGTACTTGTTAGATTTCTCACCTAAGGTATAATCATCGCACATAATTAATAAGTCTGAACCTGTCTGAACCTGATAATTAACCTTTATGCAGAATTGATGTCAGAGTCAATGAACTCTGTAACAGACGTTAGCCATCAATTCAAAGCACATGTTCTGGAAATCCCCAGAAATATTAGCGATTTTATCAGCATCTCCGTGTATTCGAAAAATTTGCACTTTTCTCGAAATTTCAGGGGAGGGCAGTTGTCTCCCTTAGCCCCAAGGCTACGGTGATGAATTTTGTTGACGGAAAGACGAGAGATGGAACATCTTTCATTTAATTGGCTCATCCTAAGGTACGCAAGGGCACAGTAAGTGTTGGCTTCGACAAGTCGATCATTATGGTTGAAGTCTTTTCTCAAAAAGTTCGTTGTAATAAGGGAGAGCAGCTCTAATTTGTAACTGAGCATAATGCGGCAACCTTGAAATATCTACGGGATCGTTAGTGTCATGTGTTGGCTTGAAGTGGGTACTTTTGACGGCATTGTTATAAAACACATGAAGTGGAGTATCCTTACAAACTGCATGCCAATGGTCAGTGTTGTTGGGTTTCCAATTCAAGTAGCTTTCGCAATAAGGAATTCCGACTGCTTCACAAAATTTCCTGATTAATTTTTCTGGTTGGTTGGCTAGATCACTCGCATCGATTATGATACTTTGCTGCTTCAGTGTATTGGTGACGTAGTTGTGAAGATCGTACAACTGCTTCACTCCCCCAGTAAGTGGCATACTCTTAGGTTGGTTAGTGATTTCTAACACTTTGCATAGGCTGCGGACACTAAGTCTCGGATCTCGAATCAGAAATGTGTGGATATAACCTTTTGGCAGACGATCATACTTCCCATCCAAACACATCGCGATATCCTTGCACAAAATGACATCTTTTCCAGAGTAATCTCTCTCTAGTATTTCAATCGCATCTTTAAATGTGTATCCTGGCACATTGGTTACTTGGTTAGCATAGACTCTTTCATCACCAGAATAGTATGCCCTCGCATACAGTTCATGGAATACTTTGCTTTCCAATCTGCTTACCAAGGACAACTCAAAGACTGTTGAAAGGGAACGTTGATGGGCCCATATCATCACACGTGTTGGTCCCAGATTTGCCATCGCCAACAATTTCCCCCAAGCTTGAAGGCAAAAAGGAGATGCGGAAAAAAGAATGCTAGTGTTTAAAATTGACGTTACAATGGCATATAAACCCATAAAACCACGAAAGAGTAACCAGTCAACTGTGCTCTTTTAACTGAATCGTATTAGAACTTGCCAGGTGATAAATTTTCTCTGTTACCAAATGGTAGGGAATCCGGGTTCTCCGCCATATCGTAACATAGAAAGAAGCTGGAACTTATTATGACACCTCAATGAATCCACTGCCCCAAGACCGTAGAAACTTATCAGTATCTTACTGAGGCGTATCTTAACTGATTGCATTCAAACTTTGTACAAGGACATTGTACTACATGATTTTGATAGGCATGTGTTAACAGTCCTCGCTTGCTTACACCACTGAGCTCGTAGTCTTGCCTTGCTCGGCTCTGTTGTTGAGGGTATCAGTAAAAGGGCTTATTGCGTACGCAAGTTCAATGTAAAGACCTGTCTACGATTAATCAGGTAATGCTAAGTGATAAGGTCAAACTTTAAGCACCAAATGAAACATGTACAAGAGGTCTGACATCACGATATTTTCCGAAATGAGTCGCACGAGTTTCTGTCAGCTGGACGTATTCGACGCGATGTTACTTTGAGTTCTCTGCTGCAGATCATGCCGGGAAGAAATCGTTACGCACGTACATACATGTATACACACAGTCGCTTAGGTTAGGTTCACCGCGTAAGGTCCCTCTGAACCCGAAAAAATGAGTATCTTCGAAGGTTGAACGGTGGCAAACCGATTAAAGCGGGCCGGGGCCAAATCGGTTCATGTGGGACCAAAACGACCCTTTGAAGTAAGAAGCTAACCCAAACCAAACCCTCGACTCTCCAACATGCCCAAACGGATCCACCTGTAGACTGCTAGTATCTCGGCCAAAAGTAAAATGTTAAACTGAGTCAAACTGAGTCGATACACATTTATTGTAACTTTAATGAAGATCCCGTAAGTGATGAGATTTTAAAAGGGGTTATATTACCATAAGAGAGCCGTAATTATTTATAGAGTCAATTACAAAGTACCGACCAGTAAGTAGGTTCCGAAAGTAATGATAACAAATTCGAGGCAACCCAAACATTTTACATGTTACAGTTGATCTAGGTTTATCACCGAATGGCATTATTTTTATGCCAAATTTTCTAACCGTAATGTTCTCGGAGGGAAGCCCCTTATAGGCAAAAAATGATCAAATCCTGTTTTATTGCTTGTTCATTTATTATTGATCTTCATTATACATGAGGTTAATTTGTGTATTACATTTACGAAAGAGTGCTATTACATTCAGGGTTTTACTTTGTACATGTATGTTTATTTTATTTCAATTATGGTTGGTATTACATTTATGGAGATTATTACATTTATTGAGGTTACACCACTCTTAACATTCTCAGGGTATCCAATGCTTTTACTTTTACAATTATGGTTTACGTCTTTTTTCAAACAGTTCGCTGTAAGAGGGTAGAGCACCTCGAACTTGTGGCGTGATGCGGCAAGTCCGACATGTCAACAGGCTTGTCTTTGTCAAGTGTTGGCTTGAAATGGGTACTTTCAACGGCAATAAGTATGAGTCATGTTAAAAACGTTGGTCTTTAGTCTACTCGCTACAGACAACTCAAAGGCAGTGGAAATAGTACGTGGGCTCAGAGTTTAATACGCATTGGCTGTAGATTTGACATCACAGTCGATCTTTTCACGAATGTATCTGCAAAAAATGTTGGAAACATCCTCACTAAAATTGGTCCAATCTGCACATAATTTAGAATGTATTTTATGGCAAAGTTGTTTAGAGATACTGATAAGAGTCCTGTGACCAGGGCTGGAAATTTGTTGATAATATTGGTCCGATTTTTTGGCTGAATTTTTTAAATTGCTTTAGGCTAGCAACATGGCGTAAGCAAGTGTCATGTGCTTTGGCGAACCTCCGTGTTCTGTGGCAATAAAGGTTTTTTCTTTGGCTTATTGCATTCATGTGTCTGCTTGCTATATAATTAGAGAAAAGTGTCACCATCGAAGGCTGTCTACACACGTCAGGACTTGCAGCTTAACTCTTTAACTGATCCTGCTAGTTTGTGGCATATTCAGTTATGCATCATCCGTGTCTAACAGCTTTACCTTACATTGTGGTAATATTTCTTTGTCATAGGAAAGCAAGTCAGAATAGGGAAAAATCGATTTTGTCTGAGCTCATAAACGAAATCATCTGTTTGCATTTAGCAAAGAGTTCCACTTTTACAGTTACATACCGTCGTCATTTTGTACACTGAGTCACTTTATGAAAGTATTCAATGTTTTCTTGATATGGTCTGAAAGGAGTGACTTTGTCCCTTTGATGCTTATAATGACAAGTTTTGACATCCAGCCATCAATCAACTGATTGATTGATTGATTGGCGGATTGAAGTTTTGACATGGTAGAAAAACTTCCAATCTCATACCAAGGGGAAAGGTTGATGAACTCACAATATGAAAACGTGCACTTTATCTGAGTAGCTGTGATAAGGTCGAGTTGTGGCGTTTTAAAGAGCACCATGTACCAGCTATTCACCGAATACTCTCCCTACCAATTACAACACAAAGTGGAGAGTCGTAATGCGGTCTATGTGAGAAAAAGAGTGGAAAGTGAGAATGTGGTCTATGTGAGCTTATGCTACAAACTGAAGGCAACTAGGAACAATGCGATAATTTATATAAGGAAATTGACTAAAAAAGACTGAATCAAATCATCGGTACTTTTCACTGCATTCACGATCACCAAATCTTACACAAAACACCACGACGAAATATTTTTTAAAAGCAGGCACACAAACTGCGACTACATCTGAAATTTACACATTAAGCCTCACACAAAGGTATAAGGTACACATACCTTATGAGGAGGGGGAACTCTCTTCGGTTATGGTGGTGTCCGATGTTAGGAAATGTGCACGTGATTAAAGTGAGGGCTCCCGGGTTAGTGAAGTTGTGCAGTAACAGACCGCTTAACTGCATGTATGGTGGGAATAGCTAACAAAAAGCGGGCAACGATGAACTTTAACACTAATGTTTTGAAAGAGCACTTGTGAAAATAAACGAGTTTTCTCTTGCATTCATTCAAAGAATGTGTTCAGTACAGACCAGTGAAACGTAAGTGTTTGTCTTGAATATTGACTGACGAACATAACAATGCAAACATAAAAGAAATGGTTGGAGGCATGATTTAGTTGTATACAGGTCAACAAAGTGAACGGAATGCATTGGGTCTAGAAGGACCAGCAAACCAATCAGTCTGACAAGCCCGTAATCACAACTTGAACATTTTCCACGATATTTCGACAACAATTCAAATCACGAAGAGCCATCCTCAGGCATCATGATATGAAGTAACGTTATCATTGGTAAATACGCACACTATATAGCTGTACCTTGATGACATGCCACATACTGTCATATCTGCGAAAAGGTGCAAAGACAAATTTAATGTGTTCTCACGCAGATTAGAGAAACATCATCCTAAAATCATTGTTAATAAACATTTGAACACATCAAATACTAAAAATCAAGCTATACAGTTGTTAGATTTGGGCATATTTTTCTAAATGTCACATTCCTTCGGGGATATTCCCATACTTGCAGTACTTTAAAGCTTATAGTTCTATAGTTTAAATTACATATTGTTTAGCGCCCAATATCCCTAACAAGATGCTTATTGACGCTTACAGTTCAACAGAAATACTCGTCGAAATATATGAGTTTTGAGTTTAGATTAGTGAAGATCTGACGTTATCAACATTTGGTGCTTGATGTGATTTTTTTTCCTTTTTTTTTGGGGGGGGGGTAATGAGATGAATGTAAAAATGATCGCTCACCGTATGGTTCAGTCTGGAAATCATGAAAGTTCTGAGCAAGAGTTCTCTAAATCTTATATCTAGGCGTTGCTTTCCCGCTCTGAATGCTACAATCACCTTTGCTTGCAAAATTGGAAAATTATTTACAGATATCATATCGGCTAACTTCAAGTTATAGAAATTGAATTATAACAAGATACTTAGAATGGACAAACACCATGCCATTTATATCTCCGACAGTATCAAAGGCGTGTTTGCTTGATGGACGAAATTTATTATGAGGGGGGTCTGGGGTTTTGAGCCCATGTCAAAAGACCATGACCCCCATGTTAGCCGATCTCTCACCTAAAACAATGCTTCATTTCAGACCAACTTGTTCGCGCTCGCGAGCATTTATATCACACCATGCAGCGAAACAAACGTGAGGGTCACCTATACTGATGGATAACCAATGGACATTTTCAATCTATGGCCGAAAATGAAAACTTAAGTTTGGATAAAAGTACAATTCGAATCGAATAGTGAAGTTAATAGATGCCATTTTAGATTATAAACTGTACAAGAACTTTGTGAACTATTTCAAACCAAACTATTGAAAACTTCACCCGATAGAACAGCAGGTAAGTCGTGCGTTTAAACTGTATGCTAATGATGAATGTCATTGTGAATATAAATTCTGTAAATATGCTTTTTGTATTTTATGGCATTCTACACGTGGAATTTTGCGGGTTTTTCTTTCTCCGACTTCAGTCATAGGAATACGAAATAACTCCCGTGTGGAACACTAAAGGTCCACTCATCGTCTTCCATATGAATTACTGTAGATGTATTTTATTCATTTGTTTATTTGTTTATTTATTTATTTGTTTATTTATCTTTGATTTATTTATTTATGATTCATGAAATATTATCAAAACGGAGAGGTCGCCTAGAGTTTTTTACAATGCGTTTTGATAGCGTTTTGACAAAATCTCCACAAAAACAGTATAAGGGAGGGTCACTACCTTTACCTAAATGACAACTCCCAGTCACTCTTTATAAGAAATTGTACGAGGAAAGTGCAACAAAATGTATATTTCGGAAGCCATACAGTGATTAAATAGCAGCAGTAATCATAGTCTGAGGTAAAAGTGCACCAGAAGTGTTCAGTTAGAAAAAGCTATGCTCATTGTTTTGTGATGGCGTTGTGTCGGTAAATCGAAGTACTTCGATATAATTCATGTCACCATACTTAGTTATTTGGCATGCTGTATCTCAATATACTATAATGGAAGTACCAATTCGATCAGGTATCAGATCTCTATTTTTACCTTTTCAGAACATTGCTGAGCAAGTAAAGCAATCAAAAGCTTTGACTTTCTAGAGCATCTTCGAATTCATTTACATTGGTAAATAAGCATAGTCTTTCAAGAACAAAAAGCCTTTACGCAAACCACAGTACTTCCACCGTAACAAAAATCGACGTTCTGGCAAAGTGAAATTATGGAGTAAATTGTGAGATTCTGGTTATATTCATCAGCAAAACCATTTCCACAGAATAAATCCAGCGTGTGAGTGTGAAGGTCTTGAAGTAAACACTGTGACGTGATCCCGAAAAAGTCTTGAAATCAACAAAATGATCTCTCAGTATGTCTAAAAACTTGTACCGCCCAATATTTGCGCTAAAATGATAATATAAGAAATCAGAACAATTTAAAATTTCTATTGATATGCTTATTACAGTTCTAAAAATATCTTCACTTGTAGTAAACATGAACTTCCAGAACGTTCTAAACATGACAAAGTGAATTCTAGGTCATAGACAAAATGACCTTAAACGACCTTCAGAATGTTCTGGACTAATTAAACTTAAGTCATGAGGGAAATGACCTACATAATTCACCCTTCTTCAAAAAAGACGATTTTTCGAAAAAAATATTAACAAATGTGATATTAAAAGCGTCAAAACGATAAACTCTAAATGCGAGAGAAAGAGTTTGCAATCAAATCGTCTTTGCCCTTGATATGTTTGATGTCGAGGTGAAACTCCTGTAACATTAAACTGCATCTTAACAATCTCTGATTTTTGCCTTTAATTTCTAAGAAAAACAACAGGGTTTTCATCAATATGATCTAAAGAAGTAGGAAACTTAAAACTGCTGTAAAGCTAATATTATAAATAGACACTCTTTTTCAATGATAGAGTAGTTTTTTCTTTGATGACTATCCACTTGCAATAAAATAGCACTGGCAGCTACACCTCAAGCATCTACAGCTAATTTGAATACCAAACTGAAATCTGATGCAAGCAAGACTGGAGCACTTTGAAGTATGGCTTTAAGTGTATTAAATGCCTGTTGACATGGTTCTGACCAAACAAACTTTTCATTCTTTTGAAGTAAGTCAGTCAAAGCCTCAGTAATGGTGGAGAAATTTCAATAAAACTTCCTTCAGTGACCATCCATACGAAAAAAGAGCATTAGTTGTCTCGTGCAATTTGGTATAGGAAAGTTTGAATTGGCACCTTTCAAATTTCTCTATCAAAATGAGTTGTTGTAACTTTGCATGATCTTGATAAACTTTCTCTGACGAACATCAAATTTTCAACAGTTGATCCTAAGTAAGTTTGATATTTCACTTTCTCACAATCTTTACATTTTTGAGGATAAGCTTCTGGCACCGACTCATAACCCTCGAGAATTAATTCCTTGACAGAATCATAATCTGCGACTTGTTTTACTAACAACCGAATGTGAATTTCTCTGGCTAATCCACCGAAGCACTCTGCAAAAGCATAGACAAAGTAAAATAAAGAGAAAGTGGCTACACACATCAGCTACTCGATTGTGTTTTAGTTATTTCGCGTGTTTAGTTTCTTGCTGATTGTTTAGACGTGTATTGTTTTCCCTGCAGTGTTTAATGTTGTTTGTATGTTATTTATTAGTGTTTTATTGTATATAGTGCTTTGGCAATTAAAGTTCAGAGTGTGCCATGGCAAGACGAAGCTGGATCGGTTATGTCTGAGACAATGTGATCCTTTGATGCTTTTGTTTCGGAACCTCGAGATGTTCTTCCATCAGTCGTTTGAATTGATATGTTTTGTGTGGTTTATGTTTGATTGTTTTGCTCTTCTAACAGTGTTGTTAGAATGTATAAGTTTTGATTTGTTAAGGCTTCAGTTAGGACGCTGTAACCGCTTTGTTGTTGTTCGTTTGTTTGTTTAGTCTTGCCTTCACTAATGTATCTTTTATGTTTCTGTTTCTTCTGTATGCAATTATTATTTGTGTCGGAAAGCTTTGGTTAAGTATTTCATCTTTCTCAATTATATGCCAGTGTTTTAGCAGTGCCAGCTTTATATCAGATGTCTTGAAAAATGGGCTACATTTTTTGTTGTTGTTTGTGTTGTTGTTTATGTTCATTAGTTGTTTTGTGGTTTTTGATCAATAAAATCCAAATTGAATTTTATTGATTCTTTGGACCTTTCAATTTTTGCAATCCTGATTGGTTGATTTAATTTAGAAGTGTCTGGATGGCATGTGTCTGGGAGACTCGAGTCATCATATTTGTCAAATGGCTTGAATTTATTCATTATTCCACACAGGTATCCATAAAACTCTTTATGGATACCTGGGTCATGTTTTGTTATAGGTTCATTCGTTCTGAATAAATTTGCAAAATCCATTCTCCACCTGTTCAACACAGCCTCAGGTTTAGTAAATGATACGCCCTTATTTACAATTTTAGATTCGTATTGCTTGTTTACGTTTGATTGGTGAAAGTATATCGTTACATTCTTTCCAAAAATTTGTCCCTTCGATGTGCACATCCAGCATTTTTCTTGTATTTATTGTACCATCGTTTTACGTTCATGAATTTAGAATCAAACAACCGTCTAGCTTCCACGAATGACTGTCTTAGTGTTGCTTTAAGCCTGACTGGACTTTTGCATCTGAGCCACAGTTTCCCCTTTAGACAAGCTCATTTCCACACATCTGAGAGTAGTGTTGACCACCATGGCACCATGGTTTATTTTTCCTGTGACGTTTCGTGGTTCTCAACGATATATCTTTGAACTCTAGATGCGTATCCATCTCACTTTTGAAAAGTTCACTTTATCCTTATATATAGCATCAACTGTTGCACAAGAGCTCGTTCAAGATTTGAAGCTGTTGAAAAAAGAAAAACGTTCACTGTCCTAGTTTTTTGAAAATCGAAAATGTAATTTTCCCCATAAGAGTTAGCACGAGGATGGAGGCCATTTTGAATTTCAAATATCGCAAAACGTTTGGTGATTTGTTTCGCTAGTTCCAAACTTTGCACGGTGATCCCTACCTTGTATTTGTTTATTTAGTAAGAGAATGGTTGAAAGTGTTATTTAGGAAAGTTTGAGCACAAGTTTAAGTCTTTCACTTTCGCGGCTACAACCTTAAAAGATTAGATCGAACGCTATCGTAGTCACTGTGATGCATTCATGCGACCTGACGTCATGTTGAACGACTTTGTTCCTTTAGTCTGCTACAAAATGGTATACGTACCCTGCCTGCGTCCGGACAAATGTCAAAATAGACTGCTAGACGCGACATCATTCATTCGGACTTTCGCTATCTGACATTTGACAAATTGCGATAGCTGACACAGTGAAAAAATGAGACACTTGACGTTAGTAAACCATCAATTCAAAGCACATGTGATTGGAATCCCAGGAAATATTAACGATTTTATCAGCATCTCTGTGTATTCAAAACATTTGTACTTTTCCCAAAAATTCGGGGGGGGGGGGGCAGCTGCCTCCTTGCCCCAAGGCTACGGCTATGAATAGCGCTGATCGCAAATGACGTCGCTGTTCTCTCTCATTAATATGCATAAATAAACATTTGTCCGCATTTTCCGCATAAACGACGAAAATAAAACCTGCGAGTGTTAGAATGGCTATTTAGCGTCAAATACGGCTAGTTTTCAATCGGGTTCGAACCCACAACATACGGAATCAGTCGCAAAGCGGAGAGGCCACAGAGAGAACCGCTCGGCTAAATCCCCACTCTCTTATTCGTATGAATTGATGACTGAGACTACAAGCTGCAACAACAGCCGCACATACAACGACAAAATTTGTCCGAATTTAAGCATATTTGTCCGAAAGTCGCGCGCGTGCAGCTATATTTAGTAACAAACCCGAAATCGCGATCAACGCTATTTTGTTGACGGAAAAAAACGAGTAGATGGAACATCTTTCACTTAATTGGCTCATTCTAAGGTACGCAAGGGCACAGTAAGTGTTGGCTTCGACAAGTCGATCATTATGGTTGAAGTCTTTTCTCAAAAAGTTCGTTGTAATAAGGGAGAGCAGCTCTAATTTGTAACTGAGCATAGTGCGGCAACCTTGAAATATCTACGTAATTGTTGGTGTCATCTGTTGGCTTGAAGTGGGTACTTTTGACGGCATTGTCGAAAAGCACATGAAGTGGAGTATCCTTACAAACTGCATGCCAATGGTCAGTGTTGTAGGGTTTCCAATTTAAGTAGCTTTCGCAATAAGGAATTCCAACTGCTTCACAAAGCTTCCTGATTAATTTTTCTGGTTCGTTGGTTAGATCACTCGCATCGATTATGATACTTTGCTGCTTCAGTGTATTGGTTACGTAGTTGTGAAGATCATATAACTGCTTCACTCCCCCAGTAAGTGGCATCCCCTTAGGTTGGTCAGTGATTTCTAAAACTTTGCATAGACTACGGATACTAAGTCTCGGATCTCGAATCAGAAATGTGTGGATATAACCTTTTGGCAGACGATCATACTTCCCATCCAAACACATCGCGATATCCTTGCACAAAATGACATCTTTTCGTGAGTAATCTTTCTCTAGTATTTCAATCGCATCTTTAAAAGTGTATCCTGGCATCCTGGCTATTTTGTTATCATAGACTCTGTCATCACCAGAATAGTATGCCCTCGCATACAGTTCGTGGAATACTTTGCTTTCCACTCTGCTAGCCAAGGACAACTCAAAGACAGTGGAGAGGGCACGTGGATGGGCCCATATCATCACACGCCTTGGTCCCAGATTTGCCATCGCCAACAGTTTTCTCAAGCTTCAAGGCAAAAAGAAGATGTGGAAAACAGAATGCAAGTGTTTAAAATTGACGTTACAATGGCATATAAACCCATAAAACCACAAAAGAGTAACATGTCAAACGTGCTCTTTTAACTGAATCGTAATAGAATTTACCAGGTAATAAATTTTCCCCGTTACGACATTGTAGGGATTCCGGTTCTCCGCCATATCGTTACATAGAAATAAGCTGGAACTTATTATGACACCTCTATGAATCCACTGCCCCAAGACCGTAGAAGCTTATCAGTATCTTTCTAAGGCGTATCTTAACTAATTACTTTCAAGCTTTGTACAAGGACATTGTACTACATGATTTTTATATGAATGTTTTAACAGTTCTCGCTTGCTTACGCCACTCGGCTCTGTTGTTTGAGGTATCAGTAAAAGTACTCATTGCGTACGCTAGTTCAATGTAAAGGCCTGTCTACGATTAATCAGGTAATGCTAAGTGATAAGGTCAAACTTTAAGCACCAAATGAAACATGTAAAAGAGGTCTGACATCACAATGATTTCCGAAAAGAGTAAACTGAGTCAAACTGACTCGATACACATTTATTGTAACTTAAATGAAGTTCCGTAAGGGATGAGATTTTAAAAGGTGGTTACCATAAGAGAGCCGTAATTATTTATAGAGTCAATTACAAAGTACCGACCAGTAAGTAGGTTCCGAAAGTAATGATAACAAATTCGAGGCAACCCAAACATTTTACATGTTACAGTTGTTCTAGGTTTATCACCGAATGGCTTTATTTTTATGTCAAATATTCAAACCGTAATGTTCACGGAGGGAAGCCCCTAACAGGCAAAAAATGATCAAATCCTGTTGTATTGCTTGTTCATTTATTGTTGATGTTCATTACAAATGTGGTTAATTTGTGTATTACATTTACGATAGAGTGCCATTACATTCACGGTTAACTTCTACATGTATGTTTATTTTATTATTACAATTATGGTTGGTATTGCATTTATGGATTTTAATGCATTTGGTGAGGTTACACCACTCTTAAAATTCTCACGGCATACAATGCTATTACTTTTACAATTGGAGTATTATGGTTTACGTCTTTTCTCAAACAGTTCACTGTAAGAAGGTAGAGCACCTCGATTTTGTAACTGAGCGTGGTGCGGCAAGTCCGACATGTCAACAGGCTTGTCTTTGTCAAGTGTGTGCTTGCAATGGGTACTTTCATCGGCAATGTATACAATTCATGTAAATAACGTTGATCTTAAGTGTACTCGCTACAGACAACTCGAAGGCAGTAGAAAGAGTACGTGGGCCCAGAGTTTAATACGCATTGGTTGTAGATTTGACATCACAGTCGATCTTTTCATGAATGTATCTGCAAAAAATGTTGGAAACATGCTCACTAAAATTGGTCCAATCTGTACATTATTTAAAATGTATTTTATGGTAAAGTTGTTTGGAGATACTGATAAAAGTCCTATGACCATGACTGGAAATTTGTTGATAATATTGGTCCGATTTCTTTGCCTGAATTTTTTAAATTGCTTTCGGTTAGCAACATGGCGTAAGCAAGTATCATGTGCTTTGGCAAACCACCGTGTTCTGTTGCAATAAAGGCTTGTTCTTTGGCTTATTACATTCATGTGTCTGCTTGCTATGTAATTAGAGCAAAGTGTCACCATCGAAGGCTGTCGACACACGTCAGGACTTGCAGCGTAACTCTTTAACTGATCCTGCTAATTTGTGACATATTCGGTTATGCATCATCCATGTCTAGCAGCTTTACCTTATATTGTGATAATGTTTACTTGTCATAGGAAAGCAAGTCAGAATGGGAAAATTCCATTTTGTCTGAGCTCATAAACGATATCACCTGTTTGCATTTAGCAAAGAGTTCCACTTTTACAGTTAGGCCTATATACAATTATAGTAATTTTGTACACTGAGTCACTTTATGAAAGTACTCAATGTTGCTTGATATGGTCAGAAAGGAGTGACTTTGTCCCTTTGATGCTTATAACGACAAGTTTTGACATTCAGCCATCAATCAACTGATTGATTGATTGATTAATTGATTGATTGGCGGATTGGAGTTTTGACGTGTTAGAAAAACTTCCAATCTCATACAAAGGGAAAGGTTGATGAACTCACAATATGAAAACGTGCACTTTATCTGAGTAGCTGTGATAAGGTCGAGTTGTGGCGTTTTAAAGAGCACCATGTACCAGCTATTCACCGAATACTTTCCCTACCAATTAATTACAACACAAAGTGGAGAGTCGTAATGCGGTCTATGTGAGAAAAAGAGTGGAAAGTGAGAATGTGGTTTATGTGAGCTTATGCTGCAAACTGAAGGCAACTAGGAACAATGCGATAATTTATATAAGGAAATTGACTAAAAAAGACTGAATCAAATCATCGGTACTTTTCGCTGCATTCACGATCACCAAATCTTACACAAAACACCACGACGAAATATTTTTTAAAAGCAGGCACACAAACTGCGACTACATCTGAAATTTACACATTAAGCCTCACACAAAGGTATAAGGTACACATACCTTATGAGGAGGGGGAACTCTCTTCGGTTTTGGTGGTGTCCGATGTTAGGAAATGTGCATGTGATTAAAGTGAGGGCTCCCGGGTTAGTGAAGTTGTGCAGTAACAGACCGCTTAACTGCATGTATGGTGGGAATAGCTGACAAAAAGCGGGCAACGATGAACTTTAACACTAATGTTTTGAAAGAGCACTTGTGAAAATAAACGAATTTTCTCTTGCATTCATTCAAAGAATATGTTCAGTACAGACCAGTGAAACGTAAGTGTTTGTCTTGAATATTGACTGACGAACATAACAATGCAAACATAAAAGAAATGGTGGGAGGCATGATTTAGTTGTATACAGGTCAACAAAGTGAACGGAATGCATTGTGGGTGTAGAAGGACCAGAAAACAAATCAGTCTGACAAGCCCGTAATCACAACTTGAACATTTTCCACGATATTTTGACAACATTTGAAATCACGAAGAGCCATCCTCAGGCATCATGATATGAAATAACGTTATCATTGGTAAATAAGCACACTATATAGCTGTACCTTGATGACATGCCACATACTGTCATATCTGCGAAAAGGTGCAAAGACAAATTTAATGTGTTCTCACGCAGATTAGAGAAACATCATCCTAAAATCATTGTTAATAAACATTTGAACACATCAAATACTAAAAATCAAGCTATACAGTTGTTAGATTTGGGCATATTTTTCTAAATGTCACATTCCTTCGGGGATATTCCCATACTTGCAGTACTTTAAAGCTTATAGTTCTATAGTTTAAAGAAATTACATATTGTTTAGCGCCCAATATCCCTAACAAGATGCTAATTGACGCTTACAGTTCAACAGAAATACTCGTCGAAATATATGAGTTTTGAGTTTAGATTAGTGAAGATCTGACGTTATCAACATTTGGTGCTTGATGTGATTTTTTTCCTTTTTTTGGGGGGGGGGGGGGGGGTAATGAGATGAATGTGAAAATGATCGCTCACCGTATGGTTAAGTCTGGAAATCATGAAAGTTCTGAGCAAGAGTTCTCTAAATCTTATATCTAGGCGTTGCTTTCCCGCTCTGAATGCTACAATCACCTTTGCTTGCAAAATTGGAAAATTATTTACAGATATCATATCGGCTAACTTCAAGTTATAGAAATTGAATTATAACAAGATACTTAGAATGGACAAACACCATGCCATTTATATCTCCGACAGTATCAAAGGCGTGTTTGCTTGATGGACGAAATTTATTATAAGGGGGGTCTGGGGTTTTGAGCCCATGTCAAAAGACCATGACCCCCGTGTTAGCCGATCTCTCACCTAAAACAATGCTTCATTTCAGACCAACTTGTTCGCGCTCGCGAGCATTTATATCACACCATGCAGCGAAACAAACGTGAGGGTCACCTACATTGATGGAGAAGCCAATGGACATTTTCAATCTATGGGCGAAAATGAAAACTTAAGTTTGGATAAAAGTACAATTCGAATCGAATAGTGAAGTTAATAGATGCCATTTTAGATTATAAACTGTACAAGAACTTTGTGAACTATTTCAAACCAAACTATTGAAAACTTCACCCGATAGGACAGCAGGTAAGTCGTGCGTTTAAACTGTATGCTAATGATGAATGTCATTGTGAATGTAAATTCTGTAAATATGCTTTTTGTATGTTATGGCATTCTACACGTGGAATTTTGCGGGTTTTTCTTTCCCCGACTTCAGTCATAGGAATACGAAATAACTCCCGTGTGGAACACTAAAGGTCCACTCATCGTCTTCCATATGAATTACTGTAGATGTATTTTATTCATTTGTTTATTTGTTTATTTATTTATTTGTTTATTTATCTTTGATTTATGTATTTATGATTCATGAAATATTTACAAAACGGAGAGGTCGCCTAGAGTTTTTTACAATGCGTTTTGACAAAATCTCCACAAAAACAGTATAAGGGAGGGTCACTACCTTTACCTAAATGACAACTCCCAGTCACTCTTTATAAGAAATTGTACGAGGAAAATGCAACAAAATGTATATTTCGGAAGCCATACAGTGATTAAATAGCAGCAATAATCATAGTCTGAGGTAAAAGTGCACCAGAAGTGTTCAGTTAGAAAAAGCTATGCTCATTGTTTTGTGATGGCGTTGTGTCGGTAAATCGAAGTACTTCGATATAATTCATGTCACCATACTTAGTTATTTGGCATGCTGTATCTCAATATACTATAATGGAAGTACCAATTCGATCAGGTATCAGATCTCTATTTTTACCTTTTCAGAACATTGCTGAGCAAGTAAAGCAATCAAAAGCTTTGACTTTCTAGAGCATCTTCGAATTCATTTACATTGGTAAATAAGCATAGTCTTTCAAGAACAAAAAGCCTTTACACAAACCACAGTACTTCCACCGTAACAAAGATCGACGTTCTGGCAAAGTGAAATTATGGAGTAAATTGTGAGATTCTGGTTATATTCATCAGCAAAACCGTTTCCACAGAATAAATCCAGCGTGTGAGTGTGAAGGTCTTGAAGTAAACACTGTGACGTGATCCCGAAAAAGTCTTGAAATCAACAAAATGATCTCTCAGTATGTCTAAAAACTTGTACCGCCCAATATTTACGCTAAAATGATAATATAAGAAATCAGAACAATTTAAAATTTCTATTGATATGCTTATTACAGTTCTAAAAATATCTTCACTTGTAGTAAACATGAACTTCCAGAACGTTCTAAACATGACAAATTGAATTCTAGGTCATAGACAAAAATGACCTTAAACGACCTTCAGAATGTTCTGGACTAATTAATTAAACTTAAGTCATGAGGGAAATGACCTACATAATTCACCCTTCTTCATAAAAGACGATTTTTCGAAAAAAATATTAACAAATGTGATATTAAAAGCGTCAAAATGATAAACTCTAAATGCGAGAGAAAGAGTTTGCAATCAAATCGTCTTTGCCCTTGATATGTCTGATGTCGAGGTGAAACTCCTGTAACATTAAACTGCATCTTAACAATCTCTGATTTTTGCCTTTAATTTCTAAGAAAAACAACAGGGTTTTGATCAATATGATCTAAAGAAGTAAGAAACTTAAAACTGCTGTAAAGCTAATATTAAAAATAGACACTCTTTTTCAATGATAGAGTAGTTTTTTCTTTGATGACTATCCACTTGCAATAAAATAGCACTGGCAGCTACACCACCAGCATCTACAGCTAATTTGAATACCAAACTGAAATCTGATGCAAGCAAGACTGGAGCACTTTGAAGTATGGCTTTAAGTGTATCAAATGCCTGTTGGCATGGTTCTGACCAAACAAACTTTTCATTCTTTTGAAGTAAGTCAGTCAAAGCCTCAGTAATGGTGGAGAAATTTCAATAAAACTTCCTTCAGTGACCATCCATACCAAAAAAGAGCATTAGTTGTCTCGTGCAATTTGGTATAGGAAAGTTTGAAATGGCACCTTTCAAATTTCTCTATCAAAATGAGTTGTTGTAACTTTGCATGATCTTGATAAACTTTCTCTGACGAACACCAATTTTCAACAGTTGATCCTAAGTAAGTTCGATATTTCACTTTCTCACAATCTTTACATTTTTGAGGATAAGCTTCTGGCACCGACTCATAACCCTCGAGAATTAATTCCTTGACAGAATCATAATCTGCGACTTGTTTTACTAACAACCGAATGTGAATTTCTCTGGCTAATCCACCGAAGCACTCTGCAAAAGCATAGAAAAAGTAAAATAAAGAGAAAGTGGCTACACACATCAGCTACTCAATTGTGTTTTAGTTATTTCGCGTGTTTAGTATCTTGCTGATTGTTTAGACGTGTATTGTTTTCCCTGCCGTGTTTAATGTTGTTTGTATGTTATTTATTAGTGTTTTATTGTATATAGTGCTTTGGCAATTAAAGTTCAGAGTGTGCCATGGCAAGACGAAGCTGGATCGGTTATGTCTGAGACAATGTGATCCTTTGATGCTTTTGTTTCGGAACCTCGAGATGTTCTTCCATCAGTCGTTTGAATTGATATGTTTTGTGTGGTTTATGTTTGATTGTTTTGCTCTTCTAACAGTGTTGTTAGAATGTATAAGTTTTGATTTGTTAAGGCTTGTGTTAGGACGCTGTAACCGCTTTGTTGTTGTTCGTTTGTTTGTTTAGTCTTGCCTTCACTAATGTATCTTTTATGTTTCTGTTTCTTCTGTATGCAATTATTATTTGTGTCGGAAAGCTTTGGTTAAGTATTTCATCTTTCTCAATTATATGCCAGTGTTTTAGCAGTGCCAGCTTTATATCAGATGTCTTGAAAAATGGGCTACATTTTTTGTTGTTGTTTGTGTTGTTGTTTGTGTTCATTAGTCGTTTTGTGGTTGTTGATCAATAAAATTCAAATTGAATTTTATTGACTCTTTGGACCTTTCAGTTTTTGCAATCCTGATTGGTTGATTTAATTCAGAAGTGTCTGGATGGCATGTGTCTGGGAGACTCGAGTCATCATATTTGTCAAATGGCTTGAATTTATTCATTATTCCACACAGGTATCCATAAAACTCTTTATGGATACCTGGGTCATGTTTTGTTATAGGTTCATTCGTTCTGAATAAATTTGCAAAATCCATTCTCCACCTGTTCAACACAGCCTCAGGTTAAGTAAATGATACCACCCTCATTTACAATTTTAGATTCGTATTGGTTGTTTACGTTTGATTGGTGAAAGTATATCGTTCCATTCTTTCCAAAAATTTGTCCCTTCGGTGTGCACATCCAGCATTTTTTAGCTCACGTGTGTAAACACGTGGGCTATTGTCATAGCGATGTCTGTCTGTCTGTCCGTGTGTGTGTGTGTGTGTGTGTTAGTGTGTGTGTGTGTGTGTGTCTGTCTGTCTGTTTACACGATAACTCAAAAACGCCTGAACGGATTCAAGTCAGATTTAATACACAGGTACCATATGCTACTTGCAAGAACTGATTAGATTTTGGTTAGTGTGGCTTGCATATTAATGAAGTTATGCAATATCGTTTTTTTCCGTACAATGGTTTCCCTATGGAGACGGTAATGACAGAGTAGACATATATCAAGAAATACTGCACAAAATTTCAGGAAACTTTTCACAGATGACAATCTCAGAACATTATGATGGTACTGTGAGTGTCATGTCAATTACCTTCTCATTTGCATATTTAATGAACTTTTGTTATTAGTAAGATGACTCTGAAATTCCTGTACCAAACTTGATGATACTTGCAACAAATATTGATCTGATATATATCTAATTATACTTTGAAGCATTGGGCAGTGTCAAGTTAATAAATAGGTCATTTGCATATTTTATGAAGTTTTGTAATTAGTCATATAACTCTAATATAACTTGACCAAATGTGATGAAATCTGCTGCAGATACTGATCCGACTGATATCTAACTGTAGTGTAAAGCATTAAGTAGTGTGAAATTAATTAAGGGTTCATTTGCATATTTAATGAAATTTGTAATTAGGTATATAACTCTGAAATTACGGCACCTAAGTCTTTGAAATTGGGTACAGATATTGTTTTGATAAATATCTAATTGTACTGAGAAGCATTTGGCAAGTGTCAAATTAACAAATAGTTCATTTGCATATTTTATGAAGTTTTGTAATTAGTGATATAACTCCAAAATAACTGCACCAAATGTGATGAAATCTGCTGCAGATACTGATCCGACTGATATCTAACTGTAGTGTAAAGCATTAAGTAGTGTGAAATTAATTAAGGGTCTATTTGCATATTTAATGAAATTTGTAATTAGGTATATAACTCTGAAATTACGGCACCCAAGTCTTTGAAATTGGGTACAGATATTGTTTTGATAAGTATCTAATTGTACTGAGATGCATTTTGCAGTGTCAAATTAACAAATAGGTCATTTGCATATTTTATGAAGTTTTGTAATTAGTGATATAACTCCAAAATAACTGCACCAAATGTGATGAAATCTGCTGCAGATAATGATCCGACAGATATCTAATTGTGGTGTAGAGCATTTACTTATGTAAAGTTAATTAAGGGTTTATTTGCATATTTAATGAACTTTGTAATTAGTGATATTACTCCAAAATTACAACGTTAAATGTGATGAAAATTGCTACAGATGTTGATCTGATAAATATCCAATTGTACTGAGAAGCATTGAACAGTGTCAAGGTAATAATTAGCTCATTTGCATATTTCATAAAGTTTTATAATTAGTCATA
This sequence comes from Ptychodera flava, assembly GCF_041260155.1. Taxonomy (NCBI): domain Eukaryota; kingdom Metazoa; phylum Hemichordata; class Enteropneusta; family Ptychoderidae; genus Ptychodera; species Ptychodera flava. The sequence goes on along the minus strand of NC_091942.1, from coordinate 25,021,374 downwards.
TAACTCCGAAATAACTGCATCAAATGTGATGAAAACTGCTGCATATACTCATCTGACAGATATCTAACTGTGTTGTAAAGCATTTAGTAGTGTAAAGTTAATTAAGGGTTCATTTGCATATTTAATAAACTTTGTAAATTAGGTATATAACTCTGAAGTTACGGCACCAAATTTTGTGAAACGTGCTACAGATATTGATTTGATAAATATTCAATTGTGCTATGAATCATTGAATAGTGTCAAGTTGATTTAGGGATTATTTGCATATTTAATGAACTTTGTAATTAGTGACATTACCCTGAAATTACAGCATTAAATTAAATGAAACGTGCTGCAAATGTTGATCTGATGGATATCTAATTGTCCCATGAAGCATTGAGCAGTGTCAAGTTAATTAACAGCTCATTTGCATATTAAATAAAGTTTTGTAATTAGTGATTAAAATCTGAGAGTTCTGTGCAATGTTGAAGAAAACCTGCTTCATATAGTGATAACATATATCTTATATTGTAATTATTTCAGCACTTTTCTTTTATTTACTTAAAGAACTATTTGTTATTGTTATCATGAGCCCCCTTTGCTAACTGTTTTTCTCAGACAAGCTACCATGACGGGGTTTGGGCTAGACTAGCTGTAAGCTATTTCCCGACTCCCCATTTACCCTCTACATTGTTATTTTCTCCCTCTCGAGTTCATGTGTCATGTAATTGACTTTTTCAAATCGGGTAAATAAACCAATTATTATTATTATTATTATTATTGTTCTGTGAAGCGCACTACTATTAATGAACCTGTTGTAAAACACGTGAGCATATTCAGTTCATATCTGGTCTTGTATTTATTGTACCATCGTTTTACGTTCATTAATTTAGAATCAAACAACCGTCTAGCTTCCACGAATGACTGTCTTAGTGTTGCTTTAAGCCTGACTGGACTTTTGCATCTGAGCCACAGTTTCCCCTTTAGACAAGCTCATTTCCACACATCTGAGAGTAGTGTTGACCACCATGGCACCATGGTTTATTTTTCCTGTGACGTTTCGTGGTTCTCAACGATATATCTTTGAACTCTAGATGCGTATCCATCTCACTTTTGAAAAGTTCACTTTATCCTTATATATAGTATCAACTGTTGCACAAGAGCTCGTTCAAGATTTGAAGCTGTTGAAAAAAGAAAAACGTTCACTGTCCTAGTTTTTTGAAAATCGAAAATGTAATTTTCCCCATAAGAGTTAGCACGAGGATGGAGGCCATTTTGAATTTCAAATATCGCAAAACGTTTGGTGATTTGTTTCGCTAGTTCCAAACTTTGCACGGTGATCCCTACCTTGTATTTGTTTATTTAGTAAGAGAATGGTTGAAAGTGTTATTTAGGAACGTTTGAGCACAAGTTTAAGTCTTTCACTTTCGCGGCTACTACTAAGATTAGATCGAACGCTGTCGTAGTCACTGTGATGCATTCATGCGACCTGACGTCATGTTGAACGACTTCGTTCCTTTAGTCGGCTACAAATGGTATGCGTACCCTGACTGCTTCCGGACAAATGTCAAATAGACTACTAGACACGACATCGTTCCTTCGGACTTTCACTATCTGACATTATTGGCAAATTGCGATATCTGACACAGCGACAAAGTACAGAGACGCTTGACGTTAGTAAAGCATCAATTCAAAGCACATGTGCTGAAAATCCCAGGAAATATTAACGACTTTATCGGCATCACTGTGTTTTCAAAACATTTGTACTTTTCCAAAAAATTCCGGGGGCAGCTGCCCTTCTTGCCCCCAGGCTACGGCTATGAATTTTGTTGACGGAAAATACGAGTAGATGGAACATCTTTCATTTAATTGGCTCATTCTAAAGTACGCAAGGGCACAGTAAGTGTGGCCATGGCTTCGACAAGTCGATCATTATGGTTGAAGTCTTTTCTCAAAAAGTTCGCTGTAATAAGGGAGAGCAGCTCTAATTTGTAACTGAGCATAGTGCGGCAACCTTGAAGTATCTACGTAATTGTTGGTGTCATCTGTTGGCTTGAAGTGGGTACTGTTGACGGCATTGTCGAAAAACACATGAAGTGGAGTATCCTTACAAACTGCATGCCAATGGTCAGTGTTCCAATTCAAGTAGCTTTCGCAATAAGGAATTCCAACTGCTTCACAAAATTTCCTGATTAATATTTCTGGTTCGTTGGTTAGATCACTCGCATCAATTATGACACTTTGCTGCTTCAGTGTCTTGGTAACGTAGTTGTGAAGATCGTATAACTGCCCTACTCCTCCAGTATCTGGTATCGTATCGACAGTTTCATTAATGAGGTCTTTTACTTTTAAGAAACTTGGGATACTTAGCCTGGGATCTCGAATCATAAATGTGTGGATATAACCTTTTGGCAGACGATCATACTTCCCATCCAAACACATCGCAATATCCTTGCACACAATGACATCTTTTCCAGAGTAATCTCTCTCTAGTATTTCAATCACATCTTTAAATGTGTATCCTGGCACCGTGGCTATTTGGTTATCATAGAGTCTGTCATCACCATGATAATATGCCATCACATACAGTTCATGGAATACTGTGCTTTCCAATCTGCTTGCCAAGGACAACTCAAAGACAGTGGAGAGGGCACGTTGATGGGCCCATATCATCACTCGCCTTGGTCCTAGATTTGCCATCGCCAACAATTTTCTCAGGCTTGAAGGCGAAAAGAGGCTCTGGAAAAAAGAATGCAAGTCTTTAAACTTGACCTTACAATTGCAATCAACCCATAAAACCACGAAAAAGAAACCATTTAACTGAATAGTATAGATTATCAGGTTATAAATCGGTCGGTCAACATCTCGCGATATACTAATGTGGTGAAAGAAAGTGATATCTTTTATCACGTCATTTGTACATGGTGAGATGTTGACGGAGTCTCTGATAAGGTAGCATGATAGGTAATGAGGCATGATGTTTGTGAAATGATAATATCAATGTGTGCTGATCAAGGATTGCAAGTAAAGCGCTGGCTACAAGGGCAGGAGATCATCGGTAGCTGATACTCGACTTTATTGAAAATATCACGTGGCAGCAGAGACAACCCTTTGGGAAATGTGTCCTATTCTGCCTTTTCAATCAGTGTGGGATAGAAATTGAAAATTCAAATAATATGACAGAACCCCATGGCGAGAGAGTGCAAGCGCGCCGTACCAGCGGTATTTGCACGAGTGTTTGCGGGGGATCCGGCGGTCGTGCTTTCACGAGCGCAGCGAGTGAAAGGACAGCCGGATTCAACGCAAACACGAGTGCAAATACCCCAGGTACGGCAAGCTTGATCGCTCGCCATGGGGTTCTGTTATTATTACATATGTTTCCCCTGTTTATTTTATCGAGAAAACAAAGGAACTAAAAACACAAGCGAACACATTTTAAATAGTTTACGCGACACACATTGAAAGACAAGGATCACGCGCTGTTCTATTCATTTGCATGCAGGTATGGAATAATGTTTTTGGTATTTGCACTGCAGTGCAAATACCGGTAGTACGCGCGCGCTTCGATGCAAGTAAACTGTGGTACATATGTAATAATATTAGATATTAACTCAATTATACTTAATTCTTTTAACAACATTTTGTTGATGTTATTGTCAATGTCCAAGAACGCTGATCATAGGAAAGTTGCGAGTACAGTTGCTTTTGGCTAGAAAAGGGAGGCATTTGAGGTTGGTTTGATGAAAAAAATGAAAATTTAATAATTTGTTAATCAGAACTACATAGACATCGTCCTTGACAATCTTGAAGTGTACCAGAAGACGCGCGTAAGATTTAGTGACTACAGAAAAAATAGCAAATGAGCTTATAAGCTACATATTTGCTGATAAAATGCACAAAAATAAACTCCAGTTTCGTCTCATAGGCTTTTAAATACTGTAATACAACACAATACAATACAATACAATACAATACAATACAATACAATACAATACAATACAATACAATACAATGTTATGCAATATAATATCATATATCATATAATATCATATCATATCATATCATATCATATCATATCATATCATATCATATCATATCATATCATATCATATCATATCGCATCGTATCATATCATATAATATGATAGTATATAATATAACATACTCTTACATAATATAACATCATATCATATCATATCATATCATATCATATTATATCATGTAATGTAATGTAATATGATGCCTTTAACCGTTTCGCTATCATGGTGAACTTCTAATCTGTATTTGATAGTACAGTACAAAAGTACGCAGAAGTTGTATTTTCATAGATTACAGCTGTTTTTCCTAGATAAAGGACAGATATCACAAGACCAGTTCAATTATCTGTCTCTTCCTTATAATTTAGATTTCAAGTGTTATTTCCAGGTACTATGCAATTTGAATTTTCTGAGATAGTACTTAAAAGTTGTAGTAACCGTTTTAGCGACTGGTTCCGAAATATTTTCAAAAGAAACTGTCAGTGAAACAACGTTATTTAAAATTTACCATGTGGCAATTGACCCACCAGGACCACATGAATAAAGACTTACTGTCCGACTTCCAGTCGGACTTCTAGTCAGACGTCTTTGTTCATGTGGTCCTATGTGATGGCCATATTGAGAATCGCAAAACTTAAGAGAGCATTGAAGCACAGGGAAATTGTAGGCAAAAATCTGTAAAAACACAAGAACTGAGTTTTCGAATGCTTTATTTATAATGCAAGAAAGTGGCGTATTATACTTAATATGAAACAACCAGTAAAACAAAACAGACCCCATCGAAAAGATGGAGTTTTTGTGATGATTTTGAGCTAAGTAGTGAAAAAAGTACCCTAAAAATGGGTCAAAATGGGCGTTACGCTGTTTCATCTGAAAAAGCACATTTTTTAAACTCACTTTTTGAAACTGTTAGATTAATTTTTTCGATTATTCAGAATATTTAAAGTATCACATAGCATTTCTTCTTTCTTTTGCAAGTTATTTCATCTTAATACATGGATTTGAATGGAAATGGCGTGATAACAAGTGAAATTGGTGTGTCGTTACGCTTTTTATATTTTGACAACAGCATTGATTTATCTCTCTATTATCACTTGGTAAACATTACCCTAGAATGTTTCCTAAAACATCTATTTGATTGGAAGACCAACTGTGATTAGTTGGTACTAAATGTTTATAGGGTCAACGTATTGATTATGAATGACAAATCACGAAAGTTGCCCACATTTTTTGTCCCAAAATTTTGTAGTGTCCGTGACACCCTCATAACTCTCAGTCATATTCAGATAGTAGAGATCTGATGTCATTAGCCAAAGTGGCCCTGTTTGCCTTCCTTATGTGTTATAAAAATGTAATCAATTTACCACTTGTATTGTTTCAGTATATTAAAAAAGGGCCAAATGTAGTGTCCGTGACAGCCGTAGTGTCCGTGACACCAAATCCATACATTACTTGTTACAGTGATTTAAGCTGGTAATTCTATTGTTTACCAGCTGAAGTTACATTTTTATAAGAGAGTAACTTAGTTTTTGAGTAAGACATCAAATGAAATATATTAAACCAGTGAAAGATGTTTTTTTGTACCTTTTAAGATTGTAATGTTAAAAAACTGTCCTATGAAATAACGGTATAGGGGTTTAAAAAAAGGAACAGAAATAGTTTTATCGGTTATTTCCCAATATAACTTTAAGATAGACATGTTATATATAGTGAAATTAAGGCATAACACTGAACAAACTAATTTACTTTCACTTTAAACCACTTTCCATTTGCAACTGGCTTCATGTCACGGACACTACACCTAACAAGTGGTTAACCATGTTTTACTGCATTTACATTTAAATTCACCCGACATCTGAAGTAAACTTCATAGACCATAATAAATCCTTTTGAAAACAAAAGAACATGTGTTTTTGAATTTTATAAGGGGGGCGGGGAAGTGGTTGCAAATCTGACTATTTATGATGATGCTGCAGTAGTATTAGCCCCAGTACAGATCTCTGTCAACAGTGATGCATATAAGGGGAGGGTTTATGTCCCTTCAAATTATTTTTCTGTTTTAACCCTTTGTTTGCATTATAAGGCTGTATTATTAGTGTTTGATGAAATTTCAATCGTGTGTTGTTTGTTAAGGGAAAGCTATGGCTATATATAAGAAGTGTAAGTGGTTGCACATTTGACTGTTTATCATGATGCTGCAGTAGAGCTGGCTCCGTTACGGATCTATATCAACAGTGATGTATATTAAGGGAGGTTTTTGTCCCTTAAAATTATTTTTCTGTTTTAAGCCATTGTTTGCATTATAAGGCTGCATTATAAGTGATTGATGATATTTCAATCGTGTGTTGGTTGTTAAGGGAAAGCTATGGTGAGACATAGTCGGATCTATCATGTGGTGTCTATTGAATGCTGTGAATCTGTTTGGAAACCCAAGTGTGTGGTTTCTGCTCAGTAACAAAGTTCTGTTTTTCTTAAGTTGTTGTGTCAGATATTTTGTTGTTTTTCTAATACTTGTTGATGTTAATGTTTTCACATGTTATCGGCTTCAAATAACATTATTCAATATTTCTATATTTTTATCTTGTGTTGAGATTATTGTTAACGTTTTGTCCCTTTTTGTGAACTTTGTTTTGACAAGTGTGTCTTTTATGTTCTTGTTCCTTTTTGTGGGTTATTATTGGGTGGTTTGGGAAAAGGATTTTTAATGTTTCGTCCTTTTCAAGTTCCTTCCAGTATTTTGCAAGACTTTCTTTCAAGTCTTTGGGCTATTCAACAATGAATTCTACCGCCAAATATGTGGCTGTTTAATGGGCTGAAATGCATTGCTGGGATTGCCATGATTGCATTTCATAAACTGGAAGTGGAAATCATCTCTGAATACCAAAATGTGATTCACTTTTGGAAAAGATTCAGAAATGATGTTTTCATAATTGTTACTGGAACACAAAACCAACTGGCAGAGTTCAGCCATAGAATAAACAAAATGCACCCAACATTTAAATTTACAGTTAAGAAATCACCAGAAAAAAATAACATTTCTCGACATCAAAATTTTGAAGGGCCCAAGGCACAAACAAGAAAATATTTTGGATATTAAAACCCACACAAAACGAAATGGAACATTCCAATACCTGCACAGAGAATCATGTTACCCAAATCAAATTTTAAAGGACTAAGTGAAGGTGAAATTCTCAGATACATCTGTACATCAAATTACCCAAACGATTTCAAGGAGATAGTTGATTTCTTTACAAGCAAATTAATTTATAGAGAATACACGGAAAAAGAAATAACTAGAGTTACAAACGAAATCAAACACAGGAGTTGAACTTAACAAAAAGTACAAGAAAAATAAAGAAGCAAACATCAAATAATCTGATCTTCACAACAACATATAGGTGATACATTAAAACAAAAGACTTGAAAGAAAGTCTTGCAAAATATTGGTAGGAACTTGAAAAGGGCGAAACATTAAACACCCCTAAAAATATGGAAATATTGGCTTTATTTTTTTAAGCCAATAACACACGAAAACGACAACAAGAACAAGCATATAAAAATCAAAATATCTGACACCAACTTAGGAAAGACTTGACTTTGCGACTGAGGAGAAACCACACATTTGGGTTTTGAAACATTGATTTCAGGATCACAGCATTCAAAAGACACCACATCCTAGATCCGACTATGTCTCGCCATAGCTTTCCATAAACAAGCAACACACAACTGAAATTTTATCAAACACAAATAATACAACCTTATAATGCAAACAAGGGGATAAAACAGGAAAATAACATCACGGGACATAAATCCTCCCCTTTTATACATCACTATTGACAAAGATTCATACTGGAGCCCACACCACTGCAGTACCACCATAAATAGTCAGATTTGCAATCTCTTTCCCCCTTACACACAATAGATGCTGACCAAATACATAAAATACTCCAGTCACCTACAAGTATCACTATGAGTGGCAAGAGAGTATTATATTATACTCTTCATGACTTTTATTAGACTGCTGATATAGAGAATTTGAGTTTAATATTGTTTGTTAAAACTGATAAAGAAGTTGCCCCTTTAAGTATTCAAATGTGTAGCGTCCGTGACGCTACTGAAATACAGATCACAATAATATGTTGGAAACCAAATGTTCAGTAAATCATTTATTGTTCACTTTATAGTGTTACTAGGACAGTTTTGCATTGTATAGCATTTTCTACCTACCAGTTATCATTGTCTACATACCAGTTATCTCAAGAATTTTTGCCTTCAGTGTTGTATTTCTGATAAAATTTTCTGGTTATTGAAAAAACCAGTACTACAAATATTCTTTATGTCAAACTTCCTTAATAATATGTTTTTGATTTGTTTGTAATCAATTCTTGTCATAAGTTTACTGTTTTTACAGGTTTACTGGTTATTATAAACAATAGTTTGTTTCACACACATATTCCTGAATGTGTAGTGTCCGTGACGCTTTTACCATACTACAAAAATGACTAGAAAACTAACAAAAAATGAGCAAAATTTTGCTGCAAATACTATTTATGTTTTCTAAAGACTTCGACAATTGCAGTAAAAATAATTTAAATGTACTAAATGGCAAATCTGTAAACTAGAGGAATCATAAGCTCATTGGGAGAAAAAAATGAAAAATTCTTTTTTTTCCAAACGAATCATTTTGCAGGAAATCATGCAAAGCTGGGTAAAATCCTGATACATTCGGCTTATTTTCTACAACAGATGTATATATTTCCTGGTTAAACTTTTAAAAAGAATATGTGTACAAATGTTGTATAGTCTACTATGTTATTTCTCCATCAACTCATAATATTTTGTAGTGTCCGTGACGGTGTGTCAACACAATAAAGAACTGGTTGCCATGGAAATATTGAGAAAGTTTGGTTCACAACTTTTCAAGCAAATATGTACCAAACCTTAAGCTTTGTGAATTTAGTAAATGTAGATATGTGTCTACAAGATGAAATTTTGACAAAAGTGAAACACTCTAGAGCACCCTGATTGTGACTGAGCCGTAAGGACAACTCTAATATAAGGCAGTGGAAAGAGTACATAGAAGGGCCCAGAGCACAATAAGTCTTAGTTGTAGAATTGCCATTACAATCCTATATCGATTTTCACGAATCTATGTGCAAAGATTGTTGTAAACATCCCCACTTAAATTCGTTCAATCTGCACATAATTTAGAATGTATTTTATGGCAAAGTTGTTTAGAGATACTGATAAGAGTCCTATGACCATGACTGGAAATTTATTGATAATTTTGGTCCGATTTCTTTGCCTAAATTTTGTGAAATGTCTTAGGAATTTTGTGAATTACCTTACGCTAGTATAAATGCCGTAAGCAAGTGTCATGTGCTTTGGCGAACCTCGGTGTTCTGCGGCAATAGGGGATTGCTCCTTGACTGATTGCGTTAATATCTCCGCTTACTACATCATTCGTGCCAAGTATCATCATTGGAGGCCGTCTACACACGTCAGGGCCTCCAGTTCAACTCTTAACTGATCCTGTGTCATTGAATATGCCACATCATCAATGTCTAGCAGCTTTACCTTACATTGTGGTAATATTTCTTTGTCATAGGAAAGAAAGTCAGAATAGGGAAAAATCCAGTTTGTCTAGACCTCATAACTAAATCATCTGTTTGCATTTAGCAAAGGGGTAATTTTTAAAACACTTTTACAGTTGTATACCGTCGTCATTTTGTACACTGAGCCACTCTATGCGAGTATTCAAATGTTTTTCTTGATATGGTCAGAAAGGAGCGACTGTGTCCCTTAGATGGTTATTACGACAAGTTTTGACATTGAGCCATCAATCAATTGATTCATTGATTGATTGTTTGATTGATTGATTGATTGATTGACGGATTCAAGATTTTACATGGTAGAAAAGCTTACAATCTCAAACCATGGGGGTAAAGTTGATGAACTCACAATATAAAAACGTGCGCTTTATCTGAGTAGCTGTGATAAGGTCAAGTTTTGGCGTTTGAAAGAGCAACAGCCGTTCACCGAATAATCTCCTACCGAATAAAAACCCGTTACAGCACAAAGCGAATAGTGGGAATGCGGCCTATGTGAGCAAAGGAGTGGAAACTTCAAGTGAGAAGATGGTCTATGTGAGCTTATGCTGCAAACTGAAGGCAACTAGGAACAATGCGATAATTTACATAAGGAAATTGACTAGAATAGACTGAATCAAATCATCGGTACTTTTCGCTGCATTCACGATCACCAAATCTTACACAAAACACCACGACGAAATATTTTTTAAAAGAAGGCACATAAACTGCGACTACAGCTGGAATTTACACATGAAACCTCACACAAAGGTATAAGGTACACTTACCTGACGAGGAGGAGAAAATTATCGTTGGTTTTGGTTGTGTTCGATGTAAGCAAATGTACACGTGTTAAAGTAAGGGCTCCCGTGTTAGTGAAGTTGTGCTGCAGTAACAGACCTTTTAACGCGTGTATGATGGAAATAGCTGACAAAAAGCGGGTACGATGAACTTTAACACTAATGTTTGAGAAAGCACTTGTGAAAATAAACTGTTTTTCTCTGGCATTCATTCAAGGAATGTGTTAAGTTAATTTGTTTCATAACTGGAAAATTAAAATCAGCTATGAAACATTAATTCATGATTTGAAATATTAAGCGGCTCGACTGGTGATTATTTGGTCATCATAGTCATACATATGATTTCAAAACACAGGCTGTTTATGGTAAATATTTAAATATCCTCATGATTTTAAGAAAGTGTTCCCACTGGTAGGCAGGAGATTTGACCAAGAATGAGAATTCATATTCAAGCAAAGAAAATCTCTGCGCTTAAGATTTTGACAAAAAATGTATTAAAAGACAATAATCAGTCATGCTGCATTTATATTCATTGTACTGAAGTAAGAGAGAAAGACACTGGCAAAGAATCCCGCAAAGTGCAAAGTTTTACCTTCTATGCTGGTTGAGGGGCCTGTTTTCACACTCGTTCAGACCATTATGCCACAGCTGGCGTTAGCTCTCGTCCCATAACAAATTGCAATCGGCCAATTGAGAAAATGTGATACTAGCTGCAATAATTGTAGCCAACGGGCCTTTGTTTGCTGTGTTGGCCCGTAGGGCTACAATTAATTCCATAGAAAAAGTGGCAAGTCTACACAGCAGATCTGCTGTGCACAGAAACGGTGCAACTGGCGGCGACCTCACGGAAATTTTACCAGAGACTTGCTTCCTGGTCATAAGCAGTTAGTCAGAGATCTCGTACGTTCGATGGAGCCGGATTTGAAGGGTCGTTCAACTGTCATTTTTCAGCCTAAATTACGACTATCGAGCATTTGATTTGCGTCGATGGGATCGCTTATGGCACGGAAGCAAGTCTTTGGTAAAATTTCCGTGAGGTACGGGGAGATTCGCCGCCAGTTGGGCCGTTTCTGTGCACAGCAGATCTGCTGTGCAAAATTGCCACGTTTTCTATGGAAGTAATTGTAGCCCTACGGGCCGGGGCTGAATATCCAACACGGCAAACAAGGACCCTTGTGCTACAATCATTGCTAACTTTGAGATGCGGATGAAAACACCCTAATGAACCTACCAAATATAGACAAATTCGGAAACACGGAGGAGAAGCCGAAACATAAGAACCCCAAAATTATACAATGGTTCTGATGATCACAATATGCACAAATCGAGAAAAGGTTCCCTGCACTGGAACCAACACGCTTTGCCATATATAGTGAGGCAGCTGAACCGTAAGTGTTTGTCTTGAACATTGATTGACAAACATAACAATGCAAACATAAAAGAATGCGATGGGAGGCATGATTTAGTTGTATAAAGGTCAACAAAGTGAACGGAATGCATTATGGGCCTACAAGGACCAACAAACAAGTCTGACAATATCAGAGATGAATGTTTTTTCGTGGACTTATTGTGTGGATTCAGACTTGGAATATCATGTCCAATCAGCTTTCTGTATTCATAGCCAATCACATCGAGTTTGTGATGTTGTGATATCCGGCCAAAAATGGATACTTTCTCTAGTTCTAGGCGTTACTGTACAAGTTTAGTGTGTTGCGAGTTCTTGTCAATACAGCGGTTGAACGCTGATTTGGGTGTCCATCCAGTTATTTATACTGACCCAGAACCAGCTCACATCCCCACCCAATACAGACAAACCTGTAATCACAACTTGAAGATCTTCCACGATATTTTGACTAAAATCGAAAGTATGAAGAGCCATCCTCAGGTATCATGATATGAAGTAACGGTATGCCCGGTAAATGAGTACACTGCACAGCTGTACCTTGATGACATACCACATTCCGTAAAATCTGCGGAAAGGTACAAAGACAAATTTAACGTGTTATCACGCATATTAGAGAATCATCACGCTAAAACTCTGTTAACAAAACATTTGAACAAAATCAAATAAGAAGAATCAAGCTAATCAGTTGTTCGGGCATATTTTGCTAACTAACACATTCCTTTGAGGATATTCCCATAAATGTTTATGCTTTACTTGCAGTTGTTTAAAGCTTATAGTTTTATAGCATAAATTACAATTTGTATAGTGCCCAATATCCACCTCAAGATGCTAAATGACGCTTACAATCCAACAGAAGTACTGGTTGAAATATATGAGTTTTGAGTTTAGATAATAGTTTAGATTTGATAATATCAACATTTGGTGCTGGACGGATGTAGTATTTTTTGGGGGGAGAGGGGTAATGAGATAAATATAAAAAAGATCGCTCACCATATGGTTAAGTCTGGAAATCATACAAGTTCTGAGCAAGAGTTTTCTAATTCTTATATCCAGGCGTTGCTTTCCCGCTCTTAATGCTACAATTACCTTTGCTTTCAGAATTGGAAAATGATTTACAGATATCATATCGGCTAACTTCAAGTTATAGAAATTGGTTGATAACAGGATACTTAGAGGGGACAAACACCGTGTCACTCATATCTCCAACGGTATGAAAGACTTGTTTGCTTGATTGCGTAAGATTTATTAGGGGTCGTGAAGCCCATGTCAAAAACCGTGACCCCAATGTTAACCAATCCCCCCGCCAAAACAATGCCTCCTTTTAGAAAACTTACTCGCATGTGCGAGCACTTACAGCACACTATGCAGCGAAACACACGTGAGGTTCACAACATTGATGGCGAAGCTAAGGCCAAAAAAAAATCTGTTGCTGGTCTTTGACATTCAGCTAAAGTGATGCGAGCACGCGGTTTTCTTGTTTTCTTGTTTTCTTGTTTTTCTTTTTTCCTTTGTTTTTTTTATTCTCTGACAATGATGGTTTGGCACTGTTGATGCAGCAGTCGTTGTCTTTATCACTTGCTGCGTAATACTTCCCTTTTCTTTTCAGCATTTTGGACATGAAAACACTGATATCGAGGATAGATGTACTGATGAGTACGTACCCCCCCCCCCCAAAAGAAAGGTCATGACATGCGGGTTCTTAAATGACGCACACGTTGATCAGAAACAATCTTTCTTTGGTTAAAATTGTCTTTATCACTGGCTGAATAATACTGCCGTCTTCTTTTTATCATTTTTATTGGCGTAATAGGCATTTTAATCTATGGGCGTCAATAAAAACTGAAGTTTGGATAAAAGTACAGTTCGAATAGCAAAGCCAATAGATGCCACTTCGGATTATGCCCTGTATGGGAACTTTATCAACTATTTCACACTAAACTGCTGGAAACATCACTGAAAAGGACAGCAGGCAAATTGTACGTTTAAACTACATGCTAATGGTGAATGCCATACTGAATGTTAACTCTGTAATATGCGTATTGTATTTGTTCGATGCATGATAGTTGCAAATTCACTGCTGTGGCATTTTGCGTCCACACGATAGTGAGATAGACAATACATCAAATGATAAAATGATTTTCCTTGCAATCACATCACAACGAAGCGCTCTACTAAGTTTAAACGTTCTACTCTTTCAAAGTATATTTTGCTTTCATTCTATTATTTATTCATTTCTTTTTTGAATTTTATAAATATGTGTAGCACTTGATTCGCAAATGTGCCTTTTCCTTATATGCTCACGTGCAATCAATGTTCATCTATCGTCAGTATGGCGTTTTCAGTTCTTTATATCTATGGCCGAAATGTTTGAAGGCTGACTTCAATTCTAGTGGCTTTGGTGCCGAGATTACAAATGCAAAAGAGCAGGCCATCTTAAAGTACAAAGTACAGATGTTATTCTACATGTGAAAGTGTGCGGTTTTTTTCTCTTTCTGTGATTTCAGTCATAGGGATTCGAAATAACTCATTGTGTAGAATACTAAAGGTCCACTCATCGCCTCCCATATGAATTGCTGTAGATGTATTTATTCATTTGCATATTTATTAGTTTATTTGTCTATGATTATTTATTTAAGATACACGAAACGTTTACAAAAATAAAAAGTCGCAAAGCTAATTTTGGATAATTGGATGTCTAAGTAATGTCGCTTTTATCTGCAAATTTAAGCTCATCGCCTTTTCTTTTCATGTTAAACACTTGTTTTTATGAATAATTGTAATATTGAAACATTCAGCTATAGGGCACCTAACAATTTTGAGGAATTTGAAAAAATATGAAGATGCGATTATCCCAAATTAGTTCTAATCGTGTTAATGTGTTTTGAGAGCGTTTTGGCAAAATCTCAACAAAAAAAACAGTATAAAGCAGGGGCTCTATCTTTACCTATATGACAACGCTCAGTCACTCCTTTTAAGAAATTGTACGAAGAAAATGCAAAACAAATTACATATTTCGGAAGCAATGCAGTCACAGCAGCACTAATCATGGCCTGAAGTAAAAGAGCGACAGAAGTTTAGTGTTCAGTTAAGAAACGCTATGCTCGTTGTATTTTAATGACACTATGTCGGTAAATAAGAAGTGCTTCGATGATATTCAAATACACTGTTCTAAGTTATTCGGTTGGCTGTGCCTCAATATAGGATTACGAAAGTACCAATTCGATCAGGTCTCAGATCTCCATTTTTACCTTTTCAGAACAGTGCCGGGCAAGTAGAGCAATCAAGAGCTTCGATTTTCAAGATCGTCTTCGAACTCATTTACATTAGTAAATAAGCATAGTCTTTCAAGACACAAAAGCCTTTACGCAAGCCTCAATACTTCCACCATAACAAAGATCGACGTTCAGGCGTAGTGAAATTATTGAGTGAATTGTGAGATTCTGGCTACTTTCATCAGCAAGACCTTTTCGAATATTTAAGGCCGAGGGACAAAGCCATCCTAATGTATGAGCTTTACAAACTTTAAACTATTACATTTTTCAATAGTGTAGATCCCTCTGTTTTTTATTTCCATGCTTCATGTCTTCTGACAAATGATAACAATATTACACGCAAACTACAGTCAACATGAGTAACGTCAGTATTAGGTCGTCATAGTAAAGAAGATACATTTTGTTCTTTATATTGATTTGACGACAATATCTTCGACTTCCGTTTCAGCAATATCAGTGTATGTTTAGTAGCTTGACTAGTTAAACAACCGCAGCAAACGAATCCACCATTAACTGTAAATGTATAGATACATGCCAGAAGTCCAGACTTTCTTTCTAGGACAAGATACACATAGGCTTCAGTACCTTGTCTTTCCGTAGTCTGAATGTGACAATTTAATGTACTGTTTGTTAATGGTGATCATATCGCCGTATGACACTGCCTTGTGATTGAGTGATGTGTGAAATTTAACATCAACATGTCATTTTTATTTACATACGTGATTTTTCTGAAATGCTTAATTGCACTTAATATTCCAAAGTATATCCGTATAGACGTATCTATTGTCGGAATGTCATGTTCAAAGAGGGATTTGCTCAAAGGGGCTTTGAAGGCTGACTTTGATTCTAGGGGCTACATTGCCATCGGGATAAAGATATAAATGCTTAAGTAATTATTGTACTATATATCGCATTCTAGTAATAAGTTGTGTGATTCACCTTTTGCTCAAACGTCAATCACTGGGTGTCGTCCGATCTGCACGGCTTGCTTAGGTCGGCTTAGCAAAGGAGGGTCTCTGCCCCAAAATAAACACCCTTCCATAGCTACCGATGTTAATCCACGAGATGCAAAATCCTTTCAAAAACTCTTAAAGTACACTTTTCAATATTCATGTTATTTCAAGTGCAAGGGGGTGATTTATTCTGAAAAATGGTAGAACTGTTTCATGACAGTTACATTCATCACAAATGCTCAGCTGTAAATCATCATGATCACGTAGTCTTCATTCCTTGATGTGTATCAGTAATTCATTTCTTATCAGTTGATTAATCGTTCACTGCAGTTGTGTCACAAACAGTAAGACTTTTGTCGCTTGACTAAAAGTTCTATCATAAGAATACGTGCTTAAAATAAGCAATACGTTTTTTCTCTGGTTATGACTTGCATTTGCAAAAGCACAGAAGAGATTGAGACTAGTATGTCAACAAGAGACCTTCGCAGAGTCTCTAGTGTATATCTGTACCCGTAAAAGGCACAGGATAATTATTCCAAAAGTGAAGAAAATGCTTTCATAAATGTTGTATATGCATGTTCCAGGCAGTAAAAGTAATCTATATAGCTTTGACTCCTTCATATTGCGGATACCATCTCAAATTCCAGTTCTTATGGTCGCAATCGCTTCTCGAAGAGTTCATTGTAATAAGGGAGAGCAGCTTCAATACTCAACTGGCAGTGCTGAGGTAGTTGGGAAATGTCTGTTTCCTGGTGCTGCTCTCTGTTCCTTGGTGACTTGAAGTTGGTACTTCTGATGGCATCAGCATAAAATCCTTTAACTGGCATATCCTTGCAAATTGTATGCCAATGGTCAATATTGCCAGGTTTCCAATTTAAGTAGCTGTCGCAATACGGAATTTCAACTGCTTCACAATATTTCCTTATTGTTTTTTCAGGTTGATTTGTTAGATCACTCGCGTCGATGATGATACTTTTCTGATTCAGCGTGTTGGTGACGTAGTTGTGAAGGTCGTATAATTGTTTTACACCTCCCGTTGAAGGGAACATAGAGGAAGGTACGTCAATGATTTTGTATGCTTCACATAAACTGGCTATACTGCGTCTCGGATCTCTGATCATGAAAGTGTGGCTGTACCCCTTAGGCAAACGATCATAACCTCCTCCTATGCAACACACCATATCTTTACACAGAATAACATCTTTTCCAGGGTAATCTGATTCCAGCGTTTCAATAATATATTTGATTGTGTACCCTGGAGCCCTTGCCATTGTATCTTCAAAAGCTGTGTCATCACCACAGTAATAAGCAAGGCAATACAATTCATGAAATATTTTGGTTTCTTGTCTACTCGCTAAGGATAATTCAAAAACCGTTGAGAGACAACGTGGATGGGCCCACAACATGATACGTCTTGATTGTGAATTTGCCATTACGTTCCACTTCGATTGAAATCTGAAATTCAAAAAGGGGCAAACCATGATATCATACGACATTGAAAACTGAGGAGAATAGAGACACAAACACACAGACACACATAAACGTGAATAAAGGCAAAACTTTCATATTTCTAGCTTCTCATCACTATTAGCATTAAGATGGCAAACTGCAGCAAATGAGCACAACATGGCTGCAAATTTATTGATACATTTCAAAAGGTTCTCGAGATGTTTCATCTTAAAATTCGGTTCCTATAATTCAGTCTCTCTTGGATCGTCCATAGAAATAGCTGCCACCATGCCACCTATTTTAATTCCTGAAGTCCGACGACATTTCTTTCTTAGATTCCAATCAGTCACAATAATATTCTGCACTTTGCTTCTAATTAGTTGGAATTTAATTATAGATTACCTTACTTTTCTGGGGTTCGTGCGCATCAGCACGATTTCAATCACTTGACTCTGAAATACGATTGGTGCGTAAATCACTCTGCATCAGTAATTTATTCATTACGTGCTATTTACACAACACATAAACTTGAAGAAGTCAACCCTCCTCCTTGCTTTACCTACTCCTGAAATGTATTTGGAAAACGCTAAGGTTTTATGTTGGAAAGGCCTTGTAGACTTAGTTACAAAGCTTAAAGACTTCCGCAAGCTGTTTGTCTCTCATTATTTGTTTTCTAGTTGCATGATCTGGGTAGATATTGTTGCCGCAAATTGCCATATAAAGGACATATCAATGATAAGTGAAACTCATCCTCAACACTTCCATTAGAACATTGTTAACAATGTCTTCATAAAGAGTCACTGGTATGGTGTCTGCCTTTCTATATTACAAGAGGGAAAGCAGAACGATAGAGATATCAGCTGGTTCTATGAAGCTCTCAAACTGTTTATAGGTACATAACTTTGGTTTTAATTTAAGATGTCCCTTCCAACATTGTTTCGTGATATCTGATATTCTTGCTTTTAAAGCTGCAAAGAATATTTCTATTGCCTATTTTCTGTGTTATCTGAACATTTCCAAAACCGTACAAAAATGGTTTAACTGACGTTGCCAATGTATGCCCACCTAAAGAGTCAAGCGGCATTTTAGTCACGCTGCTTCGTAATTCGTCATAAAGGCTTTGCTATGCAACTGTTTGTTTTTTCTGTTAATAACAATTTACCGATATCTATTTGATGGTGTCTTGTTTTACCATTTTTCTCCGCCCTAAATGTTTATCCTAAGTGCAAGCGGTGTGACATGTATGCATGGTTCTCGGATAGACTGATCATGAAATGAAAACCTTGATTATACATACATCTGCATGGGAACCAACAAATAATAGCAAAGTTTTCAAGGCAAAGCAGGGTGACTCAAGTACTGCTATGTGACGTTAAGTGACGGGACTGTCGATATCGACCTCACTACTGACTGATTAAAAATTGAAATACAAAATGACATAAACATACATAAAGCAAACGTTCCAAAGTATATCAACATGAACACCTAGGGTGTAAACTTTTGAATGGTGGCCTATTTACCTCGCCGTTATCAGAAAAAATATTGAAGTCGTCCTTTGCTCCCCAATTGTCAGCAGTTTTCATGTGAATTATATTGTGTTCGTTCATCAAACCCAGAGTGGAAAAATATCAGAGATTTAAAACGTTGGTATCTGCGAGTATCAAAGGTTTGATTGGCGATAACAACAGATTGCAAAGTATCCAGAATTGTACTTGTGATATGTATCGTAGATTGAGCTGAAATCACCCGCGATCTGTATTTGATCGCAGTATCTTATCTTGTAGTGTCATATCAAATGAAAAATCGCAGCCTATGACGTGGGCATAAAAGTTAAAATATGCTTGTGCCTATGATCCATCGACTGAATATACGGCGTTTGTGACAATTTTACACGGGAACTGATTTTCAAGTCGATGCACGATATTTTTTTTACATAACTTCTAATTGGTTGATCGTCCTACCGTAATAGTTCAAGCAATAGTTTATCGACTATCACATGGGAGATTTGTTCAAATGGTCTAAACCTTCTGAGGTTAAAATTCAAACATTGATTCTGTGGAATACTTAGGATCGATTTACAGCTGTTGAATGTAGTAAGAATCGATGGAAATGTAAAAAAGATTGAAACTTAGTCAGCAATTTATTGCAATCGACGAACATAGCAGACATTTCTACCTCCATTTCCCATGCTCTATCCTTAACCATACTAGGTATGGTATTGTGTAACTTCATTGCAAAAAATTCCAGGAGCACGTTTAAGGTAAGCTATATTTCTTAAGAAATTGATTATGTGTTCACAAGTGTAACGTGGCTTGGTCAAGTGGGCGTGTGGTCAAAATCTTTCAGACACGTATATTGTGTGTGGATGTCGGTGCTATTCCGCCTTACTCATGTATGGGGCCAGTAATAACACAAAAACAGGCGAGTGGCACATCATGATTCGGTTACTTTAATCATAATACGTGTACATGATTAACAATATCTAGAAAAGTCGGTCGTCTACAAAGACGTGGTCTAACATAGTCAAACAGACTGGGGTTCTCACTGAAGTCAGTACGTCAACGTCTCAAAGCGTCTACATCTCAGTGTCTATAGTCGGGCGTAAAGTAAAATGCATCTCTGTCTAGAAAGTGTACAACTTAAATCGTCTCCAAATCTACATATTGTCTTGCCTTTAGTATGCATCTATAATTAACTAAAGATAATCGGGGAGGAAAGTCTCTCCCATCCAAGTTCATCTGTCAACATGCAGCCTAAAGGTTCAGATTCAACGTCCGGTCAATGCTAATGACTTAAACAGTTGAAACAATAATCGTCTACTTCAAGGGTAACGAAAGTAAACGAGGGAAATCATTCTGACGATTCACTACGTGCATGGGGCGTTACTGTCGGTCAGTTCATTGTTAGTCGTACAAAATATATTGAAGGGTCAAATTCTAAGTAATCATCGGGCTATATCACACTACTTTAAAAGGAGAAGGAGGGAGTAAATTACCTAAATAGTCAATGTCACCTAGCGTGAATCAGAAAACATGAGATTGAGGACAGCCGTCTTAAAAACACGACGAAAGATCTCTCTGTCAGGAATTTGATCAATCTACATGTACACATTTTTTAATAAGGCAATGTTATGTTATGTTATGTTATGTTATGGTCTTAGTCGCTTCTCTAAAAGTTCATGGTAATAAGGGAGAGCATCTTCAATAAGTAACTGACCGTAGTGTGGTACATCAGAAATATCCACGTCTTGGTCTTGGTCTCGGTCGTGTAATGGCTTGAAGTGGATACTTTTGATAGCGTCGACAAACAAGCCCTTGAGTGCGGTATCCTTCCAAATCGTATGCCAATGGTCAATATTGTTGGGTTGCCAATTCAAGTAACTGTCACTATATGGAATTTCAACTGCTTCACAACATTTCCTGACTGTTTTTTCAGGTTCTTTTGCCAAGTCACCCGCGTCGATGATAATACTGTTCTGATTCAGTGTATTGGTGACGTAGTTGTGAAGGTCATAAAGTTGCTTCACTCCTCCAGTGGAAGGAAACATGTGAGGTGGTACGTTAAGTCCGCCCAATACTTTGCATAGACTCCAGACACTTCGCCTCGGATCTCGAATCAAGAATGTGTGAATATATCCTTTAGGCAGACAATCGTAATCGCCCTTTAAGCAAAGAGCAGCGTCCTTGCACAAAATGACATCTTTTCCTGGATAATCTGCTTCCAGGGTTTTCATGACATCCTTGACTGTGTGTCCTTCAATCACCCGACCTGTGTCCTTAACCACGCTGTCACGCTCATCGCCATAGCAATAAGCCAATGCGTACAATTCGTGGAATACTTTAGTCTCCGCTCTGCTCGCAAAAGACAACTCCAAGACAGTAGACATCGTACGGGGATAAACCCACAACATTACACGCCTCGAATTGCAATTTGCCATCATCACCGATAATAAAATCTAGACAGTACAAGAAAACGAAAGGAGGCATTCGGAGAAAATACTTTAGTCTTTAGTATATCAAGAAAACTTTTGAAGGTTGCATATGGTTAGGCAGTCAAGTCCACCTATAATTAGCATAAACAAAATAGCCGCCGAAATATCACAGCTTTCTAAAGGAAGAAGTACAAATAGATTTTATGTGGTAATATTCTGCTAGTAACTGCATATTTATCGTAGTGGTTCACTAGAAACAAGTTGGTAAATTGTACACAGATTGCCAAAAAAGTCAAGGCCGATGGGACCAATCCCAGGTTGCTAAAATACGATTTCGGATCAATGCCGATTGCAAATATCGTAATCTGGGACCAGCAAAAACAAGATGTGAGTAAACTAGGCATCAAAGATTTATATTGTCCGAGATTTTGTTTTTCACACCTAACCGAGCTGAAGGAATTAAGTCATATTGTAGTTGCTTTCTGTAGACTGTTCCTGTTTAATTGACTGATTGTGAGGAAACAAAGGCAGACCAGAAAAACCCTAGACAAGCTTTTTTCAGTCACAGTATTGAACTACCAATTGCCGTTAAAAAGGTCTTAATGGTCATTATCTTTAGAGAATGCCGTCAATTTATTTAGTTCTGTTTTTTCTTTTTTTTTCTTTTTTGTTGTCAATAAAACTCCACATTTCACTTTTCATGATTTCCATAATTTTCAACAATGCGATATAAAAATTTGTATTGCATGAGGAGTGTGCAAGGTTTCATTTTAAGGTAGAATTATTCGGACTCTCAATAACACTTTACAATTCTTTTCTGATCCACCATTTGTGGGGCCTCATTAAAAAGCTCTTGGTGTAATAAAATTTTCATCGTCTTAGTTTTTCGATGTTAACTCTGTGATATATATATATATATATATATATATATATATATATATATATATATATAATTATTAGACAGAACTGAAAGAATTTTTAATTCTGTACTCTACACTCTCATTGCTATTGTTTGAACCATTCTAGGTTGTGAGAAAATTTGATAAATTAAAAACAAATTTTGTTTTTACAGCGACATTTTGAAACCAACTACAGTGAACTGCTTTGAAGCATTGACATTACGCGAACTAGGCATATTGTCAAAATCGAGGTCTTGCCAACAATGTTTCAACTTTTGCAGAGTTGATTTCTCTGTGGTCGACTGAAATTACTGCTCAGCTGATAATTACACCTGACAGAGTTAGCCACACCTCGATTTAGACAATATGCATAGTTCATCTAATGCCAATGCTTCAAAGCAATTCACTGTAAGAGCGTTTGTTTAACAGCGTAGATTTGTCATTATTGATAATGTGTAGCTGATATACAAAAATTATATATATATATATATATATAGATAGATAGATAGATAGATAGATAGATAGATAGATAGATAGATAGATAGATAGATAGATAGATAGATAGATAGATAGATAGATAGATAGATAGATAGATGCACTTTGAAAGTCTGTTTTTAAAGTGTGGTCACCATCTCGAAATGTATCTACACGTTCGGCATATTGTATGGGTACTGTTGGAGTTGAAGGAATCAAATAATATAATGGTTTCTTGTGAATAGATCAATCAGACAATACATAATTGACTAACGGAAACGAAATGACTAATGTGTTGGTACTGTAGTATTTATGTATGTTTGTTTATTACACACATTTATGCGGTTTTTTTGAAATTGAAATGTGTGTTGTACTCGCAACTATGAGAAATATGCTGTTTTAAAACATAGAGCCAAAAAATCTCTTTGGCCTGGATTAAAACAGCTACAAAAACTTAATAAAAGAATAAGAACAAGGGTACCAAGTCACAATCTGCATCATAGTCATGCAATAAAAAATAAGATGGTTTTAATCTTGAGTTATTCATCGTAAAGAAGGAATACAGCTGGTGGCCATCTTAAAATTATGCAAATTAGCCTCCCATACAAACAGTTAACCGGTGCGGTATACTTTCTTAATTGTCTTTAGCAAAAGCTTGGCAAAAAATTAAAAGTGAATGTTGAGTTATTCATTATAACGAAGGATATACAGCTAGCCATCATCTCCGAATTTTACCAATCAACAAGTCATACAGCAATTAAATGGTTAGGTTTGCTTTCTAAATTTACTTTAGCAAAATCCTTGTGAAAAAAAAATAAAAGCTAAATCACAAAATATACAGACCTTTTGAATCCTTTCTCTCAGACTAATAGGCTGCCATTTTGATTACTAAGTATGTTAGTTTAGTTAAGTCTAAATGCCAAATGCTGACAAAGTGCCAGTGACAACATTTTCTGTCCTTGGTGGAATTGACAAACAAAATCCACCAAGACAAAACTTAAGAGGACAAAGCCGGTTTACCCTACATTCTACCGGATCAGCAAAGGACAAGGGCACATAACTGCAAAAGTGTCAAAAATTACCCCTTTGTTGAATGAAAACTGATGTTTTTGTCCGTGACCTCCAAACATAATGGATTTTTCCTGTTCCCACTTGCTTTCTTATGGCAAATGTACGATGTCACAATGTAAGACAAAGCTGATACCTTACCTATATGAAACGTAACGCTAATACAGATTTTATTACAAAAGCTCGCATGAGGTCCAAACTTCTGCAACAGTGTGTTTCAGCCAATGAATGGTGACAGTTGTGCACAAAACCAGATTTTTTTCTAGTAAACACCGTGATTCACTGAATGTTTGATCCTGTCTGGCTGCATGATGTAAAGTTGAGATTGTGCTCAGCATGTTTCAAGAAGTCAAACGACACAAACTACTTTAAACTTTTAATATCGATAAGAATTTATGACAAAAGTCAAAAACGCAACTTTCACACTAAATGCAACTATTCAGAACCACGGTTTTCCTAAAAGTTTCCACGAAGACTTTGTAGCACTATGAAATTTAGCAGTTATGCATCCTAGCTGTTATGATCACAATCGAAATTCCTCTCTCTCTCTCTCTCTCTCTCTCTCTCTCTCTCTCTCTCTCTCTCTCTCTCTCTCTCTTAATTTTACAGTTAGAATAAGCTGTTTCATGACTTGCAGAAATTGATGAAATTTTACGGATGTGACGTTAGTCTGTTTTGATATGCCACAAATGTTGAAAGCGCCACGTTAAATATCTTTTGAGAGCTATTTTTCATTGCTGATTATAAAGCGAATTTCATGTAATAATTTTGACCTTAAATGGCAAACAACTTCACAACAGTCCGGAGAAGTTTATCGACTTTGAACGTGCCCGCATAGCTCGCTTTGTTTATTAGTTTTAAGTTCAGTTGATGTGCTCTGACCAAGTTTAACATCCTTTGATTAATTATGTTATATTGTCAGAAAGTGGCTGTACATTATGTGGTAGGATCAATCGGTTGTCGTCATTTACATTCTATTTACAAGTGTATAAACAATGAAAGATATATGAAAAATGAACGATAAACTTTGTGATATATTTTACCTAACGTGGCATCTTCTGTCAATGACCCAGTATGCAAATAATCAAACACATTTCGCAAGACCTTGAAAGCACGACGTATGTCATCTAAATACATGTTATTGCATTACACTGGTGCAGCGCAGTAATTGATTA
Source organism: Ptychodera flava (assembly GCF_041260155.1). Taxonomy (NCBI): domain Eukaryota; kingdom Metazoa; phylum Hemichordata; class Enteropneusta; family Ptychoderidae; genus Ptychodera; species Ptychodera flava. The sequence goes on along the minus strand of NC_091942.1, from coordinate 24,996,345 downwards.
TGCATCCCTTGTCAACGAGATTTGAAAATATGCAAGCTTTACCTGATAGCCCGTGTAGACCGAAAGAAAAAGATATTAAGATGCGATCTGAAGAATTCTTAACGGAGTGAAGACGATGAAGCTGACTACTGTATAGCTGCAGTAATGTACATCGAGGTTTCGCCAGGGTATATCACAGGGAACAGAGCAAAGGACCCTGGGGTGGGGAGGAGGGTTTTTTGTGTGCAACGGTTTACCTTATTTGATTTTATTAATTTTGACTGTGATATTTCAAATAAAGAGTTCAACTCCACACCGTCTGACTGCTTTATATATTACCGACAATTCTTTATCTCCTCTCCAACTTGTGTATACACCACTGTAATTGCTCCGAAAACATTGCCAACTTGCTAATCCGCTGTCCGTATCAGCGGATTAAGTGATTGAGTCAACACCACAGCCGTCACACACGTAGTAAAATAAGGACGGCTGTGGTGTTGACTCAATCACTTAATCCGCCGATACGGACAGCGGATTAGCAAGTTGGCAATGTTTTCGGAGCAATTACAGTGGTGTATACACAAGTTGGAGAGGAGATAAGGACTTGTCGGTAATATATAAAGCTGTCAGACGGTGTGGAGTTGAATCTTTATTTGAAATATCACAGTCAAAATTAATAAAATTAGGCTACTTGTATAGCAATAAAGAAAACAGTCAGACGGTGTGGAGTTGAACTCTTTATTTGAAATATCACAGTCAAAATTAATAAAAATTAAATAAGGTAAACCGTTGCACAAAAAAACCCCTCCCTCCCCACCCAAGGGGACTGATTTCTTTCCCCTATGGGTATATGGGTCTGGTTTTGCCGTCCGACCAATGTAGTCAGGCAAAACGTCGAGCTACATATAATACTGCAGCTAACTACTGTACAATTATTATGGACAGAGAACGAGGTTCTTTCTCCCGCCATGCTACTGTCACGCTGCGGCTTGACGAATGCCTGCTCTCTTTTAGACCTTGCAGCTTGTCTCCAATGCTTTTAATTTATGAGCATTACATACTATGTAAGCACAGCCATAGAAGGAAAAACCGAGTCGATTAACGATTAATGGTTGCATATTGTACAGAGAACTGCACAAGTTTAGATGTACAAATCCAGTATGCAGCCAGCTGGTAAACACTGTAACCCTACGTGTGAGTCCCGCTGAGGCTGGGCTAATGGCTGAGCCGCCACTCTACTCTGTTGAGCATGGCATTAAAACCAGATTTCCTTTTTTACCCCCACTGTGTAGCCATTAGCAGAGCACTCGCGACATACAGATAGCGTTAGTAAACATTCAGGGTAAACACTAGGGTGTGTCCTTCCAATCATGTTAAACAGATTGAGCTTGATGCAAACTTACCTTGCCACACTCACAATGGACGGGGTAAAATGTCAAAGTATTCAAGCTAAACCAACATTAGCAACCTTGCGTATAAGCTCTGACAAATGACCTTTAACTGCTGAGGTCAATTGCTGAGGACATGGAGTTGTTTGGTGGTGCGCCCTCTTATGCGATACTCTTGCATTTGGTCCAACATGGCTTGTGACTGCCTTTCTCGCTCTCTGAGATTGTTTTCGAGTCGGTAAAACCTGAAAAACTGAAGGCCATGCCTGCAAGTTCGATTGGAGTGACTATATTGCAAAACCGCGACATCGAAAGGCATATGGTCTTGGTAGAAAATCGACAAAAGTAAAGAAATCTCGACGTACCCCTGCATCTTCTTCCACACAGCTTGATGAAACAAGCAAAAATGTGTGGGGAGTCAATATAGACGACGTTTGAGTGCGGGAGGGTAAGGCGAAAAATTGTCACTTGGAGAGCAAATTATGAACACCTAATTAATTACCCTCTGGACTTAAATTAATCAGTTCACATTACTTGTCCTGCACAATATATCTTATTATAATAAGGACCCCTTTAAAAGTGCATTGTTCGTTGAATGCACCTGATATGCTTCAGAAAGCTGGAAAGTTGGAAACATAATAGAAGCATCCTTTACTACAGCAAAATTATTGATGGAGACAAAAAAGAAGTCATCGAGGGCTCAATCTGTAAGAAAACCACTACTTGCTGTTAGTGATTTAGGTAGAAGAATAAAAGCATGCCGTGTCATATCGACATTTAAAGATATCATAAAGTTGGTGTGCCCAGAGCATGCCGAAAATTACAAAAAATATAAAATTGGGTGCCCGAAGGGTGCGCCAAAACTTTTAAGCAGATACTTAAAGTAACTGTATGTGCATTATTTTTCCTTCATATATATTTTTTCTGCCATTCTTAGCAAGAATTTTTTCAAAAGCAACCTCTTTGAATACTTTTCCCAAAAAAACTTCCAAGCCCTCCCCCAGGATATCAAATGATTCGCCCCTAACAAAAATACCACACGCACAGAGCTTTACAAAGAGGAGAACCATGTGATTTTGTGGAAGGGGTGGGAGGAAATATTGTGTGAACAAGTTTTTCGCAATCATGGTAGGATTGTGTTTCCAAAGTCTGAGTCAGCCTGTTTTCTTTGTGTGAAATTTATCAACTGGAACTATCAGTTTCAGACTAAGCAAAATTAATGATTTTTGGCTCCTTGAGTGATTTACAAATTCTCACCTAAACAGTAAGAATGATTCCTGTGCGCCATACCAAAAGTGTCAAACATTACAAATATTATCAAATGGGGTGCCCGGAGGCTGTGCCATTTATTTTAAGCAGAGTGTGTGTATGTGCATTATTTTTTCCTTCATATCTGCTGTTTTTTTTGTTTTTCTAACGATGCTTGGCGGGAAGTTTTTTCAAAGGCAACTTTTCGGAATAATTCCCCCCCCCAAAAAAAAATCTTCCAAGCCCTCCCCTAGGATACCAAATGGTCTACCCCAAACAAAGATTCCAGATTCCACACACACAGAACTTTCAAAGGGGAGAACCATGTGATTTGTGGAAGGAGTGAGAAGAAATATTGTGTGAACAAGTTTTTTCCCCAATCATTTTAGGATTGTATTTCTGGGGTCTGAGTCAGCCTGTTTTCCTAACGTAAAATTAAACTGCTGAAACTTTCAGTTTTAGAATAAGCAAAATTAATAAAGTTTTGCTCTTTCAGTAATTAACAAATTTTCATGCTCTGAATCCCCCATCCCCAAATCAAATGGTACTTACTAAACAGTACGAATGACCCCTCTGCCTCTTAGAAAGCCTGTCAACATGAATTAAATGTATAGGCCGATCGAGCAATAACTTTGCAACAACAACATCTACTTTTCAAAATTCTACACATTTTGGAGAAGCCCCCTTTTTTAATTGTGCACCTGTACTGGAAATTCCAATTTGGAATTTCCAATTTGCAAATTTCAATTTGAAATAATTCCAGTTTGGAACCATTCCAGTCCAATTCGGAACCATTCCAAAATGGAATGGTTCCATTCCCTGTTTTATCACATACCATTTGCCACATCCGCGATGCGGACCGTACTAGCGCGATCACGATGCCTTATTCTCCAGAAGTGACGCAGCATTATTAATGGCATCCCTACATGCCCAAACTTCTTTTGAAAGTCTGTCACTGTCCCCGAGTTGTTTAGTCGACGCGTGGGTGCTTGATCGCCAGACATAGTTTAAAGGGATACAGTCGTTGGAACTGTGCTCAAAGGTCGTATGGTACAAATACGACCAATGTAAACACTGTATCAAAGGCACGGTAGTGATTAATGAAAGTGACGTAACGATGAGGTGCATCTAAATATCATGCACGAAATACATTGTTTGTAAACAAGAAACTTGCACAGGCGCAGTTCCGACGACTTTCGCAGTCGCCATGCTGTGTAATGATTTCTTGGTAGATAGGTTCAAATCGTGAAGCAGGGCAAAAAACGAGTTAACATAATAAAATTGGTCAAATTATTTCAAGACAATTTCGTATTCATGACCAAATAATCGCTTGATAATGACAAATGATGAAATAAAAATGATCGAATGATCGTATAATGGCATAATAATGATTAGTTCCAAATCATGACATCAATGCTTAACAATGCCAAAACAACCGAATCAAGCAAATAACTTCATAATAATGTCAAGATAATGTCGTAAATAATGTCCTAATCATGACCAAATAATCGTATTATAATGGCCAAATTATGTCACAGTATTGACCAAGTCACCAAGTAATGACATTATAATGATTAGGTAAGTTCTAAATCAAAACATCAGTGTTGACTAATGGCAAAACAGCCGAATTATCAAATAAAATTGGATTATGTCAAGATAATGTCGTAATCATGACCACATAATCGCATAATGATGGCCGAACAATGACATGAAAATGACAGAATCATCACATAATGGCATAATTATAATTAGATAAGTTCCAAATCAAGCCATCCATGCTAATCAAGCCATCCATGCTTTTATAAGGGCAAAACAACCGAATGGTATGTATTGAACAAATCACTAAATAATGGCTAAATAATGATAAGTTCCAAATCAAGACATCAATTCTAAATAATGGCAAAACAACCGAATTACCAAATAAGTTCATAATCATGTCATAATCATGTCGTAATATCCAAATAATGATTAAACAGTGGCATAATAATGGCCAATACTTACATAATTATGACCAAATCATCAAATAATGCAATAATAATAAGGATATAAGTTTAAATAAAGTTTTGGAAATAATATTGACAGTGTTCTCACCCCATAGGGAGAGCGGCAATGCTTCAAAGAATAAGCCAGCTACTCTGGCTTCCAGTAAAGGCCAGGGTTAATTTCAACATTTTTTCCACACGGCATATTTGTGACTTGGTAGAAAGAATCCGGGTCAATAGGTATAATCTACAGATAAATTCCCTTATGAATCTCGTAGTACCAGGATCTTTCAAAAGGTTTAATGATCGAGCTTTTGCACTGCATGAAAACCTGATAATACTTACTGTATTAGCATGGATAATTGCCTGTATTTTAGCTGAAAAGTGCATATACAGATGAATACAGTCAAGAATCCATTTCTTGTATTCAGCAAGTCTGTATTCATGTGGATTCATGTGAATTCATGAGTATTATTCTGTAATACAGTCAATTTATTAGTGTGAATTTATCTGTATTATTGCGTTTTTATGCAGTGTTGCAGTTTGTGGTCCAAAGTTTATGGAACTCACTCTCAGTTGAATTAAAGCGCATAACAGAAATTCAACCTTTTTAATCCAAATAAAAACATTTCTATCAGCTGCACTGAATTAGTTTTTAATATTATTGAACATTTTATGAGATTAGTTTTGTATTTTTATCAACTTTGACTCTGTCACTGTATACTTTTTATCGTTTTACTTGTTGTAAAGTGTTGTGAATATTTTATCGTAGAAAAAGCGCTATACTATAGAAATCTTTTAAACATTAAACATTAACATTAAACGCTGACTTTCATTTCTCATCAATAGCATTTCAATCTATTTATTGTATGATCTGTATTTTCATGGTCACAGTTTTTCTTGAATTGTTGTTGCTGTTATAGGGGCTCCATCTTACGCCGCTGTAAATGGTGGGAGGTGTGCCCCCATAGCTGTACACTCCGTTAAGGTTGCTCCACTGACACCCGTTGTACCACCACGCCCCTTGTGCCTGCTCAGCGCAGTTGTGACCGCGAGCATCGTTGTCCTGTCGTACGTACTGAAAGCACTCCCATCAAGATTTGTGTCGGAGCCCGCCGTCATCGCATCGCCGGCGGTACCGGAGTAGTCTCCTAAATGAAGAGTATAAAGCCCTGCTTCATCCTCGATCCAGAAACGATCATACTCGGCGTAGCTGGTGCTTCCATCCCAATCTTCTAAGTCGATCCGAAGCCTGTACCAAGCCTGGGTCGTAATCGCGTTGATGTTGTCGTTACCGAGCCAATACTCGCCGTCGATGTCGCCAAAGCCGGACTTGTATTCGGTCCAGTTTCTATAGAAGTTCACCAACCCGTTTACCCTACGCTGAATGACCGTCCAAGCTTCAGATTCTGATATTTCACAAAAGACATCGAAAGGAGAGGATATTCCGATTGGCTTGACACGATATATACTTGAAGACAACGTCCCACTACCGTCGCTGGCAAAGTTATTGCAATCTGAAAGGCATCCATGCAAAGAACACAAAGATTTTAGATCAACGGGGAGCTGTTTTCAATCGTGAATTTATTCAAACTAAAATGAAACTATCTTGCTCTGTCAAAATTTCATACTTCAATCTATCATCGAACAACCATGAAGGCGTTCTATTTCATCACATCCTATAAGTTCACCCTTGGGCGTTACTCGTGACCAAGGGATACACCTGTAAACTTTTAAAATAGTTTCTAATTTCATATTCAGAAATTAATGCCACTGTTCTCTCATGACACGGGTTATGTGTCAGGCTTGTTCCTCATAACCAAACTGCTTTTTTCACTTTTCTCCAGGGAATGTAAAAAAAATGCAAATTATTAATCTTGACAACATGATATATCCTGTGCAATATGAAATTTCATTGTTTAGAAATGAATTCTTGGTTCGGATGATAACTCACTCGCAGTTCTGTTGGGCATTATTATATCTAAAAGGTATGAGCATTTCCACATGATTTTGTGAGTCACAAAAGCAGAACAAAACGTATTTCACAAAAAGATCTCAAAAGCGTCAGCCAAGTGATCACTCTAAAGGGAAAAAAGTCACTATCATTGAAGGCTACTTTTGTCAGTGTTGTATCGTTCATTTATGTCGAGAGACACATTGAAACACGCTAAAATAGTGATTCAGACCTCAGAAAAGCTGATAAAAAGGGTGCCCGCTAAAAGGAGACAACAAGATCTAGTACGAATGACTCGTGCTTCTGGTGGCGGGACTCAAAGGTGAGGCTGAGTAGCCATGATTGTTCAGCAAAATTAAGAAAAACTCTGTATCTTGGATTTTCTAACAAAAAAGATGAGAAATACAGGAGAATAATGGTGGTGAGATAATCGCAAATAAAGTTACAACCATGTCTCTGTTCTGTAAAGCGGAGCGAAAATTGTCTTGACACATCAATGTGATCTGTTGTTGTCGTCTGTACCAGCTTATAGCCTCAATTCAATATGGAATAACATGATAACTTTTGGAAAGGGCGTGTACATGATGACGCCCTTATTGACAAATCTCATTTTCAATTTCGCGCTGACATGGCTGTACACTCTAAGAAAGAAATATTCTAATCCTTTTCCGGATAAGCTTTTGCAAAAAAGCACTTTTTCTTATCCTCACGGACGTAGAGGGTGAATAAAAAAGTCCCCCTTTTCCGTGATTTAGGGAACAAGCACTGGTACCCATTTTCACTCTGAGAGTGCAACTCATCGGTTGCTAAAATGTTCAAATTTTCCATTTCTGTTCGTTATATTCACATGAATACGTGTATTCGCTGCCAACGATTTCCTCTTTCTTCGCGCAGTACATCATTCCTCAGAACCTAATGTTAATTTGCCTTTGGTCAAGTTCTTGAAGTTATATGTGCAAAACTGTGACAGTCATTACGCATTTTTACTTCAGCCTATTTCTAATTTGCATATTTAATGAACTTTCCTCATTGGTGTTATATATCTTCATTGACTTGACCAAGTTGACGAAACGTGCTATGTACATTGAAGATACTATGATACAACAATGTAAGTGAAAGTCATTAAGCATTTTTACTTCAGCCAATTCCTAATTTGCATCTTTAATGATCTTTCCTAATTAGTGATATATACCTGGATTGACTTGATCAAAATTGACAAAATTTACTCTGTACATTGAAGAAACTTATTTTAGCTAATTACTAATTTGCCTATTTAACGACCTTTCTTAATTAAGGATGTATATCTGGATTGACTTGACAAAAGTTGACGAAACGTGCTATGCATATTGTAGATACTATGATATAGTATTACAATTATTATCAAATAAAGTATTGTCAAACAAGATAAAAACAGTGAGTTTTGATTTTGTAGAATATCTAATTACTAATTTGCATATTCAACGAACTTTTCTAATTAGGGATATATCTTGAATTCACCAAAGTCGATGAAACCCTGATATGTACACTGAAAAAATGTGATAAATTATTAATGAAAGTTGTTTAGCATTTTTACATCAGCAATTTATTAATTTGCACATCTAACTTACTTTCCCAATTAGGGAGATAAGAGTGGACGGACTCTAAAATTATATGAAACTTGCTATATATATTGAGACAATTATTTTGAAAAAGTGAAAGATATTTTGCATTTTCAAGTAAGCTAATTTAGAATATGAATATCTTATCAGCTTTCACAGTTTGGCATATATAGCTTGAAGGACTGCACCAAGGGCAATTACACTTGCTATATAAAGTGTTGATACAATGACAGCAGTCAAAAACATTTAGCATTTATATTTCAGCTAATTGCATATTTATATACTTTAATGGCCTTTGGAATTAATCTGTGGTGAATGTTGTTCTTGATGTTGACCATAACACTTTCAATGAAATTGAAAACATGTGGCAAAAGTTTAAATTCACAGACAAATGTAATATATACTGAAACACGTGAGCATTTTCAGTTCATGTTTGGTTATATTCAATGCCGGTTGCATTACCGCAGAAAAATAGTAACAACGTAGTTCATCGATACATTGTCTTTGGAAAATTAGAAACGTTTACAATGTTGATACCAAAACCGGCGGTCTCCATGATAAAACTTGTAAGTGTTCCCAAGCTATTTAGCGGCCTGAACCAGAGTCAGGTGATTTTGGAGAAATTAAAGTGGGATCAAGTATCACTGGAAAGCCCAAATCGTTTGTAGCCTGTTTACGTCCATTCGCTTATCGTACCTTTGTGCGTCACTGGTTGACTGCAAGGGTTATCCGTTCCGTTTGAAGGTCTGTCAACAGCTTCGGTATCCGCTTCGTTGGAAAGCCTCTCAACAGCTTCGGACAGTCGTTCGAGCTTTGCGGTTTGCTGATTAACGAGGTCCAGTAAATTCACCAGGATTGCCCGGTCCTGGTCTTCAGGGGACGGGCACAGGTCTTCACCTTGTTCGGCGCTACAATCAGGAAGTGTCACAGTATATTGGCAGCGACTGCCGGCCCCGCCAGATGAGCACCGATGTTGATACTTGGCCGTGCCGTACTGGCCGACCGTGCTCTGACCATCAACCACGGCTGCTCCCAGGACAGATAACAATGCTACTACCGCCGCTCTCGACGTGGGCATGTTTGAACGAAGCCTATATTGACGGCAAATGGAATGTACACGGAGTAATCTCTTCTCGTTCAGAGCTTACTTCGATTTTATGTAAGACTGCAGACACAGTTGTCTGTCGCGAAGGTTAAATGGGAATAAGCGAAAGTAGGAACCATTATCTTAACTTTCCTTTTGTTATGCAAACGTTTACGCCATATTACGTAATCCAGAAGTCGGGTGATAGCTTTGTTATATACAAAAAATGAGGCTCCTGATTGAAGCAGAGGCCTTTGAAGGTTACATCTGATTTGAAGATTGCCATTATTTACAGCGACTTAAGAATAAGTAGACTGAAGCTAGGGCTATTATGTACCTGATTAGCCATATGGAAATAATTCAAAAGATAAAGGCCCGAAAGACAATTTTATCTTTTTGTTAGCTTCTATTTTTTTATATGCATATAGGGCTATTGGAGCTTTTCCTATAGGCTACACAAATGTATGTATGTATGTATGTATGTATGTATGTATGTATGTATGTATGTATGTATGTATGTATGTATGTATGTACGTATGTACGTATGTACGTATGTACGTATGTATGTATGTATGTATGTATGTATGTTTGTATGTATGTATGTATGTATGTATGTATGTATGTATGTATGTATGTTTGGTCACAAATCTTCCGAACTTTTTGTGCAGATAATACTTGGTATGGCATTGTGTTACTTTGTCAAAATTGTATGGTGTATCATGGAATGAAGAGCTCCTGTTGTTCATATGAAAATGATAGTCCAAAAATATGCAGATGGGGTTGGTAAAAATTGTGAAAATGGCAAAAGATCTAGAACAAAAGAACTACTTGTCAATTTTCTCTTATTTTCAATTCGTAGCCACCAAAGCTAGCGTATTGGATTCTTAAAAAAATAATAGGAATTTATTCAATTCTGTATTTTTTGTGATTTTTTTCCCTTTTTCATTTTTGCGAAAATATTTTCTCACATAATTTGCCATATTATTTAAAAATTTGGTTTGCAGTTCCCAACAGATGTTCTTATACATATATATTCAAATTATCAAAATTAAATGAACATTGAAATAACTTAAATCTTTTTTTCTTAATTTTGGTACGAAACAATCTTTTTAGACGAATTACTTTCTGTATCGGCTCGAAATTTGGCATCAAGTGGCAGTACTTGAGAGGTAGCACTATTACTTATTAAGATTAAGTTGAAATGAACTTTTTTATAAGATTTTCTTATTTTTGGTGATACTATACATGAACTTTGAGTACACAATAACATGGTGATTTTCGCTTGTAACCACCAAATGGGAATTTTAAATTTTCATAGGAATTTTTTTTTTTTTTTTTTATTTTTGGTAAGTTTTTTTTATTTTCCTAATTTTTGGGGGAAAAAATGTTTTCTCAGAAATAGTTCACAGTATTTTTGAAATAAAGTTTCCAGGTCCCAACAGAAGTTCTCTTACATATCTATTCAAATAATGATAATTAAATTAACATTGTGTAGTAATGTTTTAAAAAATTTTAGTCATTTTTGATAAAAAAATTTTTTTTACAAGAACATGCCGCCTTTAAATTTGGCATGAAGGTTCCTGGAATGGTAGTACTATTGCTTTTTCAGATTATGTTGAAAGGAGTAAAATAATATTAAAATCTTTTTTATAAGATATTCTAATTTTTAATAATATTATACATGAAGTTTGAGTACATAATAACATTGTGATTTAAGAAGCGTTTGATATTGTAAATTGTAAACTATAGTAAACGCTCGTATCGTTCGTATATGAAAACAGAGCTGAAGGTGATTTTTAGAGATTTCACCTCAAATCAAATGTATTCCATAATTTTGTCAATGTTCAGTAGTATCAAGGTTTTGAAATAGTTAACATATTATACATCTCCTGCCATCTGTCCTTTGTATCTCCTTAATTAAACAAGTGCTTATGTTGCACAACTTCCTGCACAGAACCAACAAAGCCAAACATGACAAATTGGGTCAGGAGATTGGAAAAGTTATGGTTATTTCACCATGACGTTGTTTTTAAAAGTTGCTGCTCTAGTTGTAGTTGTATGTGCCAGCGGAGGCGCAGACAGAACGAATTTCCCAGTAAGGTTTCTAAGTTAATGGTCGTATGTTGAAATCTTATCATGTATCTTGTGTGGGCGAAACGTAAACATCGGTTCAGTGTTGTGTCTTTCAGTCAACTTTCGAAAACTATTGAATATTATCGCGGCATTTAATATTGAAACCTGTGATCATAATTGTCCAATTAATGACCGCTGAGTGAAGAGTTTTAAATAACCGTTAGCTAACCAATAAGATTCTGGAAGCCATAAAAGAGCAAGATATACTTTTCAAATGTACCAAATCACGTTAACCCCCCCCCCCCCTGCTCAGTGGAGAAACTTCAGGCAAACGCGGAATAGAGTTGTGCACTTATGAAACATGCGAAAAAGCATTAACTCAAGGATATGTTGGTTGACACTGATTCAAAACCTACCAGTATATGGCTTGTTTAGAACAGTTTGACGAATTCAAATAAGTCAATAAATCAAGTGTTTGCAGGGTGATGTTAGGCTACGTTCACAAAAAACGGTGAGGGGGCTGGAGGAATTCAGGGGGATTCGAAATTTTAGAGGGTAGTACAGGGGGACTTGAAAGTTTTACACTGCATAGGAGGAACCTGAAAAAGTTGTGGTTCAATTTTACCTTTACATTTTCCAATTCCAAGGTTTGTCAGGTAATTCAATGAAAAATGAATAACATTATGTTCTACTGTTAGTAATGATTAAACAAAATCTAGAACCATTTTGTCACATTTCACTTTTATCTCGGAAAAAATCTAAACATGTATGATTTTTAGTAAAAAAACCCAAACAAGTGGGCCTAGTAATGGGGCAGAAGCTGCAACTGTTTATATTTTTTCAATATTTGTGTGCAATATTTAATATAGTTTCTTGCTGTCTCCCTACAGTATGCTGAAACACACAATATTCGGTTTGTCGACGAAGCCTATGTGTACAAATACGTATTCAATGATAATATTATTGAATTAGAGTCCAGACTGAAAGTCAATACAAATACACGGTACACATACACAAGCTGTGTTGGCAAGCTGAATACGGGACAGTTGAACATGCGGTAGGGAGCACAACAAGAACACAGTTGTATAAACTGAACAAAAATATTGTCAAAATTATCAACGTTAATAGAGTTTCTGCCTTGCTACTGCAGTGTCACTTGCATACCGGCAGTGACAGAGATAGCTCTGATTCTGATGTAGTTGAAGAAGAGTTTGGGTCAAATGACGCTCATGACAGTGAAATATATTTGTACATAGGATCAGACCAGAGAGCAACACATGATATGGAAGACCAGAAAACTTGAAATTTATCAGGGATTTTTGGATTCTGGCACATGAGAATATTGAAGCTTCAGAAGTCACTGTGATGTCCGTACTCTCATAGAGGTCAACAAGAACTACTCGTAAAATGCCAATATAGAGAGTAGCACTGTATACTCAAAATAAATAGACGAACAATTCGCCACTTGTCGCATTGTATCATGTGTAGACACAATCCCTCCATGACGTGGTACACACTAATAAGGGAGCTGTCAGTTTTTACAGCCAGGGGGTCGGGGACTCTGAGGGGGTCATTAAAAAATGAAAACTGCAAGGGGGCTACTAAAAATGTGGAGACAACGAAGGGGGTTACTCAACTTTTGATGGAAAATAAAGTGAAAAACATCTCACAGATTGCACCATTGCACATATCAGTTTCTCAAAACTTTTGATGCGAGAGAGGGGGCCACCCCCCTCTCGTGCTCTCCCCTTTGGGGTGTTCTAACAGTTGTACTTAGTAAAAAAGAAATCGAAAACACCTTAGATTGCAACAGACTTAACACTGCACTGCACACATCAATTTCTCAAAATTTTCCACGCAAGGGAGGGGACACCCCTGTGACACTTCCCCGTCAGCCTCTCGCGTGTTCTCCTCCTGTTCTTTCAAATTTCGTTCATTTCACCTTTTTCAACCATCATGATATAACCGATGATACTAGTAATCTAGCAGGGTACATCAGGATTTGAAAGGCGTTTACTATTGCTGTATTTTTGTAAATTTACAAATACAAGTATTGATATTTTACTTTTCTAAGGGGGGGGAGGGTTCAGTCAAAACTTCCGTGTCCGAGAGAGGGTTACTCAAATTCATCATGGTTGGAGGGGGTTACTCGAAATTTCTCTTTCATTCTTAAAATGTCTGTGGCAAATTACTAGGCCTCTTTAAAATTATGTATGACGTCGCCTGCGGTACGCGAAGACCGAGCGACTGTCTGCCATTTCCATTGGTTGGTGTGTGCGTGAGAACAAGTTCGCATTCCACCCTAACGACACCCCAAAATGATTGACGACTTGCGGACGGCGTATTGACATCATTACAACAGTAGTTATAAAGTTCAAGGCAGACTGAATCGTTCTAGGAAATTTCATTTATTTTGAAAAAAAAAGTAACAAAAAGAAGCTGTGCATGTGTTATGTATATCATTCCCAAATATTTGTGTTATGTCTACTCGGAACCTACTCGTAATAGATTAAATGACCGTCGTATCATCTTCGACTTGTGTTGAAATAGTCATTACGTCACTCGTATTTTCCTGCACTGAACCACGGCCGAACAAAACCAAATTTCGAATAATATGTAACTACGGGTCCCTCCGTCACACAAAAGACATAACGGACAGACTATAATGGTAATCAAAATATTTATCGCAAGAGCCAGTGGTGAAAATATTGATACCCAATCACTTCTCTATTTACCATATCAAAGAATCTAAGAGTAAATACCATTACAACTGTGAGTTATGTATAAGGTAAGGCTACGGTAATTTAATCTTTAATACATACACCTTCCAAACGGCTGCTAAACGCAGCATCTATGTATACATATTCACAATGTTAGGCAATAAACAGAGAAAATCACAGCTGTACATTGACCTCGCAGGCACCAAAGCATTACCGTTAAGGCGAGGCGGTCGTCGGAACTCTGCTCAAAGGTTGCCATGGATCCCTACGACCGATTTAAACACTGTGTCTAGGGTACGTTGGCGATTGATTAAAGTTAAAACATATATATTAACAATGGAAATCGTAAAATATAAATGTTGAAGCTGTGTTGGCTCGATGCATCTAGATATCATGCATGAAATACATTGTTTGTAGACAAGAAAGTCGCACATGCGCAGGTCCGACGACACCCTTCCTTTAAATATTGTTGGTGCAGGCAAGACACGGTATCTCTATATTGTAGGGCTGAGAAGTTTCTCATCTTCTTTGACGTCAATTTACGCTAGCTGCGTTAGCGCTTTTTGTTTTAGCTTTGGCTTGAAAAAAAGTTAAATTAAAAAAAGACTTGTCGGTTCCCTACACTCGGCAGAATTGTCAATGTTTATGAGATCACTTTTCTCTATAATAAATTTCAGAGCAGTGAACTGAACTTCGTCGTCTTTCTGCTGCATTGAAACATTCTTGTCGAGTTGCTTTAAAAGCTTTAGTTGAATGTTGTAAGATCAAAACATCAAAAACAACATAATTTAAACTGCCATATTTTGTTTCGGAGTTAAGGAAAAACAAAGCCAACTTTCTGACCGACAAATCTTTCGGCTCGAAGGTCCGATGGTAAAAGTTCCGCATTTGAAGTTGGATCATATGTGCCCGGGAATATTTGAACATTATGAAGCCATAAAATTTGGTTGCAACTTAAAATGAGCTAAACGCATTTTTATCAATTACCCTCAAATCATAATGATACTCGAACACGTTTTGATTATTTGAAAGGGGAATTCCGTTTTACATGAATAGCATTTCAATCGATTCATTGTATGATCTGTATTTTCATGGTCACAGTCTTTCTCGAATTGTTGTTGCTGTTAGAGGGGCTCCATCTTATGCCGCTGTAAACAGTGGGAGGTGTGCCACCATGGCTGTACACTCCGTTCAGGTTGCTCCACTGACACGCGTTGTACCACCACGCCCCCTGTGCCTGCACTGCGCAGTTGTGACCGTCAGCAGCATCGTTGTCCATGTCATATGTACTGAACGCATGTCCATCGAGGTCGGGACCTGAATTATTGGTATCCTTCATTGCGTCCCCGGCAGTGCCGGAGTAGTCTCCTAAGTGAAGTGTGTATAGCCCGGTTTCATCCTCGATCCAGAAACGATCGTACTCGGCGTAGGTGGCGCTACCATCCCAATCTTCCAAGTCGATCCGAAGCTTGTACCAAGCCTGGGTTGTCAGAGCGTGGATGTTGTCATTACCCAGCCAATGTCACCGTCGATCTCACCGAAGCCGGCTTTGTAATCGGCCCAGTTTCTGTAGAAGTCTACTGAACCGTTTATCCTTCGCTGAAAGACCGTCCAAGCTTCAGATTCTGATATTTCACAGAAGACGTCGAATGGATTTTGTATTCCATCAGGTCTGATGCGATATACACCAGACGGCAACGTCCCATTAGCTCCTTTGGCCACGTCATTGCAATCTGCAAGGCACATATAGAATGAACATTGACATATTTCGATAGCAGTAGATCAACTGATTCAGGAAACTGTAATTAGATGTTGTTTTACACATGAATACACTGAGATAAGTATACCAGACTTATTACGAACTCTCCAAACGACACCGTACTCCTCAAGACGAGTCTTCATATACATGCTATTTGTTGAAGATTATCTTCCAAGCACAGCTCAGGGAGCCACAAATAATGAGATACGTGTAGAAATATTAGTAAAACAGGAGAGAATAAAAAGAAAATTAAAATTACTTGATCAATGTCATTCTTTTGTAAATGTTCTCCGTTTTCTTTTTCAGCTTGACCCTTTTTAGCTCACGTGTTCACAGACGTGAGCTAATGTCATAGCGATGTCTGTCTGTCTGTCCGAGTGTGTGTGTGTGTGTGTCTGTCTGTCTGTCTGTCTGTCTGTCTGTTAACACGATTAATAAAAAACGCCTGAACAGATTCAAGTCAGATTTGTATGCTACTTGCAAAAACCGATTAGATTTTGGTTAGTGTGGCTTGCATATTTATGAAGTTATGAAATATCTTTTTTTCCTAAAATGGTTTCCTATGGAGACAGTAATGACAGAGTCGACGTATATCAAGAAATACTGCACAAAATTTCATGAAACTTTTCACAGATGACAATCTCAGAACACTATGATGAAACTATGATGTCATGTCAACTATCTGCTCATTTGCATTTTAATGAACTTTTGTAATTGGTGTCATAACTCTGAAATTTCTGCAACAAATCTGATGATACATGCAATAAATATTGATCTGATATATCTCTAATTGTACTGAGAAGCATTGGGCAGTGATAACTTAATAAATGGCTCATTTGCATATTTTTTGAAGTTTTGCAATTAGTCATATAACTCCAAGATAACTGCACCAAATTTGATGAAATCTGCTGCAGATACTGATCAGACAGATATCTAACTGTGGTGTAAAGCACTTAGTAGTGTGCGGTCAATTAAGGGTTCATTTGCATATTTAATGAACTTTGTAATTCAGTGAAACGTGCTGCAGATATTGATCTGATAAATATTTAATTGTACTGAGAAGCATCGGGCAGTGTCAAGTTAATAAATAGCTCATTTGCATATTAAATAAATTTTTGTAATTAGTGATTTAACTCTGAGAGTACTGTTCGAAAGTTGATGAAACCTGCTACATATAATGATATAACAGATATCTGATTGTTCTGTGAAGCGTACTACTATTAATGAACCTGTTGTAAAACACGTGAGCACATTCAGTTCACATCTGGTTTTGTAAATAAATAAAATTTTCCCCTTTTTTGTGCGTCTTTATGGCTTAGGATTAATCATCTAAGTGTCTAGATGTATATTAATCGTCTTTTGACTCTAGCTGTGAGCTACGACCTTTATGCCCAGGTCTAATTTTTGTTTTTGATGAAATATTCCTGAATAGCATCATCACTATGTCTTGGCTCGAAATTAGTGGTATTCCCGCGTCCACAGATTACCAACATTTCCCTGGGACTGCCAAAATGGTAGCCCAAACGGACTACTAAAGACCGGGACATAAAATTCAGTCAGTACTTGGTGTGCCATGTCGGGTCCGTCACTTTTGAACGAGCTAAATTGCAGTATGTCTAGTCGTGCTGGGAAGGTCATTGTCGCTGTCATGACGACTGTCAAAATTTGTGCATAACTCTGAGTGAAACGAGTTGTCAATAGGTCACCAAACTTTTGAGTACCACTGTTGTCCATTAGGCCAAAAAAAGATCGTTTCTGGTCACTGAGTGCGTCATTTCAGAACCTGCGCGTCATGGCATTTTTTGGGGTTACATACTAATCAGTACAGCTATCCTTGATATTCCTGTTTGCATGTCCAAAAATGCTAAAAAGAATTATGCATCAGTGATAAAAGACAATAACTGTTGCATCAATAGTGCCAAACCAGCATAGTTAAGAATAAAAAAAAAGAAAATCACGTCGCCGTGTCATTTTTGCTGAATGTCAAGGACCAGAAACATTTTTTTTTTTGGGGGGGGGGGCTTTATACCTGTTTCCTTTGGATATTAGGTGTGCAAGTATTCACACCAAATGACTAGAAAATTCACTTCGTGGGCAGAATCTTGAAAAATTGCTTTTTCTTGTCTGGTTAATGAAAAACAATAATCCTAAACTAAAATATGTATTGGCTACCAGCCATTGTCACTTGGCTACCAACTTCAGAAAATGGTAGTCCAAGTGGACTACCAGGGGAAAAGGTTAATTTCGAGCCTTTGTTATATAAAACTTTTACATTTTGATGTTTACATTTTGCCGCATTCTCGCGAGCCAGAGCAATAATTTCCGCTCCGCTGACCTACGCAAAAATCAAGGGTAGCGCTGAGCTGTTGCCGTAAAGAGGCGCGTGGTTTACGACGATGATTTTGCCGGTGCAAATCGAACAAAAGTATGTCAAAAACTCAATTTTGACACAAGTATACTATGTATATAACTATGGGGTGAGATTACTGCCAAAACACTTGTGTTAACATTATTTCATTTTGAAGTAATTTTTTCGTTGTGTTAACATTTTTTGATCAAATATATTTTGTTTTCATTTCTATTATATTATGTTTACATTTTTATTCCGTTTTCTCATTTTGTTTCTTGTAAACATAATATTAAAAAATGCAAACAAAATGTAAGAATGAAAGTCATAATAAAATAAAAATACAAACAAAATGAGAAAACGCGATTTAAACATAATGAAAATGCTAACAAAATGAAAAAAAATGAAAAAAACGTAAACATAATGAAATAAAAATGCAAACAAAATAAATGAATGAAATAAATATGTAAACATAATACAATAAAAATGCAAACAAAATGAGAAAACGAAATACAAATGTAAACATAACGAAATACAAATGTAAACATGAAATAAAAATGTAAACATAATATAATAAAAATGCAAACAAAATAAGAAAACGAAATACAAATGTAAACATAATGAAAGAATGAAATAAAAGTAAACGTAACAAAAAATGCAAACAAAGTGAGAAAATGAAATAAAAATGTAAACATAAGGAAATAAAAATGCAAAAACTTGAGAAAACGAAATTATGTAAGCAAAATTAAATAATGTTATCACAAGTGTTTTGGCACGAATCTCACCCCATATATAACACCCCAAGTGACAAATGTTGCCGCCCACAGACTGCCCACTCGTCAAAATGGTCAATTTTAAGTTGTTGCCTACGGTTCGCAGCTGTGGTGTTTGTTTACCCCTCCACGACAGCGTTGAAAGTCGTAAAAGTCGAAATCAGCCCTAAAAGGTAAGAAACCCGTCTGAAAAAACCACACCTATATACCCACAGCTAGTCATAGACCATGGAGGTAAAATTTCTGTTCGCAACCACAAGTTGTTTGCGTGCACTGCTTTATTGTGTCCCTGTACGGACGAATCAGCGTGCGGCGCGTATGCTACCTCAACCCACATTCGCTTTGTGGTTCGATACATGGTGATGGGCGCTGTGGGCGTAGGAAGCATATAAATGCATAGCGGCCTTCACGAGCTTCACCGTGTATCGAACCACAAGCTGCCGTGCCTCAACCACAGTTCGTCCACAACGAAACAGCGTAATACTTACTATTATTAGAAAAGGATTTGTCATTGCGGCTACGGGTTCATTAATACATAGCGATACAGGCAACGCTGTTTGTGTCTGTGTCAGGAAATTGTTAGGTTTTACAAAGTAAAGAATAAATATGGTGAAAACTCAAGTTGCGCTGCATAGCTCATTTAGCATTTTTCATTTAAAACCTTTTATGTATCATACCTTTGTAGGTGGCTGGTGGACTGCAAGAGTTGGACGTTTCGCTGGAAAGTCTCTCAACAGCTTCGGACAGTTGATCGATTTTTGCGGTTTGCTGATTAACGAGGTCCAATAAATTCATCAGGATTGCCCGGTCCTGGTCTTCAGGGGACGAGCACAGGTCTTCCCCTAGTTCGGCGCTACAGTCGGGAAGTGTCACAGTATATTGGCAGCGACTGCCTACCCCGTCAGGTGAGCAGCGATGTCGATACTTGGCCGTGCCGTATTGGCCTACCGTGCTCTGACCATCAAGTGTGATCGCTGTTCCGAGGACAAACCACAAAGCTACAGCCGACGCTCTTGACAAGGACATGTTTCAAATGAACTGACTGACGACAAATGGAATGTATGTACCGGAGTGGTGCCTTGTCGTTCACAGCTTACCGAGATTACGTCGCGACTAATGGCACAGTTGCCGGTTGCGAAAGGTTTAATGGGATAAGCGAAATTTTATTGGAGAAGCAAACGAATATTTTTAACTTGCCTTTTGTTATGCAAAAACTTGTTTAGGTAATCAGGAAGTCACGTGATGGTTTGTTATTTACAGAAAGTGAAGACGAATGTCCAAACCAGGAGGTTACCCCTTTTCACTTACTGTAATAGATAATCCTAATTTCTTGCCGTCAAGTTCCCGGGGGAAAATCCGCTGAAGTGTGAATGCTGGATTGCCCTTAGCTTGTAGTAGGGCTATTTCGTCGCAGTCACACAGAATACGCGCCACGGTAGTTAAGTGCAGCGACTTGTGGTTCAATGACTCAGTATTTTGCTGTTCACAGACCTGAATTACATCTTTTCTCGGCGAATTCGGCTATCCGTTCTATTTTATTTTGCTTTTAGGGTTTTTTTGTTTCTGCTATACCATCTTCACGTCATCCACGACCACACGGAACGCCATGAGGGAACTGAAATACAGCGACTAATTCTGTGCAGTCAGTTAATTCGGTAGGGCAAATTAGCAATAAGTTTATTTTCAAGAGCCTTGCATTTGCGTTATATTTATTTATCAATTTTTATTTGCTTCTTTTTGGTGTTTTGGTTTTAGCTGGTTTATTTGTTTATTTATTTGTAACTCATTTATTACTTGTTTTTTGGTTGGTGTTTGATTCGTTTGTTGTTGTTTTTTGTTTTGTTTATTCATTTGTTCATTTGGTTGATATGTTTGTTTGTTTGTTTGTTTGTTTATCCGGAATTTCCTGTGGGATATCGCAACAAATTTCAAAGTCACTGACTCATTGATTAGTTACAGTAAACTAGCACGATTGACAGGGTCCCTGCCCGAGGAAAACAACTTAACTTGCCCTACTCTATGGAGAACAATCTCACAAATTTAATGGATTGATCAGGAATATGATACTCATACGCTTCTGGGAACATTTTTGGGTTTCTTGCCCATTGAGTCACAACCCGGACCAGTAAGCTGATCTTTCACCAGATAGACGGATTTCCGGAGCCGTTTCTCATGGTAGGCCCTAAGATGGGATTGGTCGGTTGGTTTAGGAGGGAAAAACACAGTCCTACATACTGTTTGATAGCCCTGCGTACAGGTCTGTGTGTTCCCGGCGTTACACGGCCTCCACCACAGCCCTGCAACGGTCTATGGAGATAACTGGCGAGATTCAAAATGGCGATCTCCATGGGTAAACAACTTGTCGAGTACGTTATGTTTCAGAAAACGAGCAGTTTTGAACGTTAGGACAAGTTGATCGCATCTTTTCTGGGGTCGGTTAGGAGGTAAAGGTAGGCAGGGAAAGGATTTTGCCCTGATAGAGTAGAATTTCGGCCAAAAAGACCGTTTTTTCGTTGCGGTCCGGATCCGGACTGCAGTCGCCAGTTATCTCCATAGACCGTTGCAGCGCTGTGGTGGAGGCCGTATAACGCTGGGAACACACAGACCTGTACGCAGGGCTAACTGTTTGACACTGTAATATAATCAGTCCTTATCGAACAAACTTTTCTGTATCGTACGACAACCCAAGTGCTGTGTATAAGTGACATATTAATGAATGATTATTGTCATATTATATCTTTGTTCCCGTGATGTTGTCGTCATGCCTGACGTAAGAACAGAAGGGGGACACGTTTGTCGCTAAATTTAGAGTCGGCCTATACAGTGATACGTTTTATTAGCAAGAACTAAACTCACGGATCAATAGCTCACGGATTAGTCGAATCATCTCCGCTTCTACCTCCAAGGTTGGGGTAGTAACCATGATGGACCGGATCATAAGGAACAAGGCTGCTAACATTGTTGTCAGCTTAACTCAAAAGAAACATTGATACACTCGAAGTTTGATACTGATGTTCTTGTTACTCGCGGGGTTCTCCCGATCTTTTATGGATTTACTAGGTGTGTCTGGCTGAATAGACAATAACCGAGAAAATGACGTCAGTCAATTCCCCACCATCAAACAATTGTGCTAACGATTTCTCGGTAAAGACGATTGTGGATCACCAACAACCATGACAATACATTCAATACAATTATGATACGATTTACAGGGAAGTAAATCAGGAGGAAAAAAATCCGATCATGCGGTACGCGGAATATCACACAATAAGTTGCCACGTGGCCAAGGGTCGCGAACTTTCAATGTACGTTCCGGTTTAGTTGTTAATAAAATGACTCGTCCCCGCACATCCTGAAACAACCGGATCTTCCTTTTCAAGACACGGATTGAAAAATGAAACTTTTCAAGCTCTGACCGATTTGGAGGTGCAAAACTTAGGAACTATACAAATTTCCGTCACTTTCGTTGTATCGTCGAATATCATTTCTCAAGGGCGTTTAACACGAATTACTTTAGGGTTGACCATTTACGTCCTGGAAGATTTCGCAAAAAAAAGATTCCCAGCAAATGTCGATAAAAATCAGCCAGATAAGGCTTGGCAAAAAAGTGGGAGAGTGAAAAATAATGTTCAACAGATCAGGTGAAAAATAATCATTATGCTTCCTCGTCAATCTTTCTGACCCCCAGGATATCAAATTGTCCACCCCTTAGGTGATTTTGAAGTTCTGCAATTTTGACGTGAGCTAGCGACACTGTGGCACATTCTCCCCCAATATTGTGCCTGTGTTTTCAAGCTTTTGCGAAAGACAAAGAAGTATAGCCTTGTTAGGTAATGCACTCAATTTTCACCATCCTTGGTTTCAATGTAAAGCTTAGTATTCAAAAACAATGTCGCCCTGCCTCGCTTCTAAATATAGCGACTTATGTATTCAAAAATAAAGTTGCTATATATTCCTGATTTCGACTCCATGTGTCAAAACGGAACCACAATTCTAGATTGCAAACTAAAGTAAGCTATGAATAGAAAATGTAGTGCCACCATGCTTGATTCAAAATGAAATGGACGCGAGATTCCTTTCTTCATTAACACTTTGAAACCGATTCTTCGGGGTTTTTTTGATTTAGAGAAATATAATTTTGTAACGATACCTCTTTCAGTTAGTTACGTATGCCCGCGTGTATTTGAAAGTCAATCGCGGAGGAAGGCTTTACAAATCTCTACCCAAAGGAAACCAGTATACCTCGATTCTCATTATCTCTTTGCCTGTCAAGAGCACATTTTGCCATTCCTCTAGTGTCTTCAAACTGCTATCATCTACATTAAATAAAATAAAAGGAAACCATAACACTGACTTTACGCTTGTCTTCCACTTGAAAGGTATGGAATTATACACCGCTGACATTGCCTTTGTTAATTTATAATTATTTGCGGAATTCTTCGATGGTTTTGGCTCAAAAAATCATGGCGACCTTACAGCCCAATGAGATTTAACTATCCACGCTACTTCGACTGCGCTATTTTTAAGACATGCCAAATATCATTCCATTGAATTGCGTGTTGCGTATACAAGCGTAGGTGAGAGGGAGGGTAACTTTGAAAAGAAAGGTACACCAGTATGCAAAACAGTTCCTCGTCAAACAGGACAACACAATTGTCCGTGTTCATGACCCTTGCACGACCTTTCGTTCTGTTTCTCGTTGGTATGAATCCACCAGTTCGATTTACAACTCTGCTATGCATTTCCACTGAAGGCCGTACTGAATTGCCATTGTCATTTACTTTCAGGCAAAAAGCTGCAATGTTTTCGCATTAAAGTGTTCTGTTTTGGATACTACACGCCACGAAATTCTACACATGGACCCCAGGATACAAGGCCAGGTTGGTTTTGGGCAAGAGAGACGAAAATTACCTTTTCGATCAGAAAACGAAAGCCACCTTTGATAATGTCAAAAGAGCGATAGACTTTACAGGAGGCCTAAGCTACTGCAAGTCAGTTGTTTTTTGTCGTTGTCTTTCAGACATGCCTGACATTTTTCAGTACAGTCATCATTCTCCAAGACCTTTGACCTTGAAATAAAAAAGCCATTCCAACGGCAGCACAGCGTGTACAACTACCAACAAATAATATCTGTGCATGCACTACAACCTTTCAAATGGAAGCTGTTCTCTGTAGACAGACGTTCGCCCTTCCATCGCCTACGGCGCCCTACACAGGCCAAACGTAGAAGTGTGTTCGTCCAAATAAACTCGCCGAAAAAAGTTATGCCGGAGGTTATAAATAATAATAATAATAATGAAGCTTTTTTGGTTGTAATGGAGGCGAAGTGCACAGTGATGATCTAATGAGGGCGCTGATTGTGTTAAAATCGTGAACAAAGTACAGTGGAATTTGATCGAGTGTCCGTTTTGCCTTGCAGAGATCGACAAGTGTACATGTTGCTTATCATTAGAAAAGTAAACATTTGCAACAAATTGAGTCTTTGATGTTAGATTATACAGCGAACGCGGCGAACGTTTCCCATACACTGTCTAGTCTACACTCATTACAGTCGTTTCAGCATGCCACTCATGCACAACAAGCTTGACGCCACACTATAGCTGTAGTACATCATCAAAGTTTTCTTTCAGCTAATTTTGTGTACTTTGATTTGGGAAATACAACTCAGATAAAACTCATTGGCATATATTTCTCGAACAATCCTCAACATCAACCGGACTGACGCTGGGCGTGTATGATGTCGTCCGGGAAATTAAGTGCCAAAATACAGTGAATTATTTCAGAAACACTGGGTGTGTTATTCAATGGCGCAAAATGTACCGTGTTGATTGAATTGCACTTGCATGTGCAAAATCAACACTTTTCTTCAAGTCTATAATGTAGCTCAGAGAAGTGTCAATTGAGAAAATTTCATTTAGCTGAGACAAAAGAGAAAGCGGGATTAAAGTTTCATGCAGGAGTGTTTAGCATTTTCTGCTTGACAATATTCAGTGTTGTATCGTGTCAAACTTGTTGATAGAGTAGACTGCACTGGCAATGCTACAGACTGCATGCTGAAGGAACTGTTGTCGTGATTGCTGACATCGAGAGGAGAAGAAAGTTTTTTTTCAAAGAATTTACTTGTTTCTTCATAATTTTCTTCCCAATTCAAAAGTAAACACCTAAAAGAAAACTGGTAATGTGCATAGTGCAGTGTTAAGCTTGTTGTGAGTGACATGCTGAAACGACTGCAGTGATCGTGACGAGACAGTGTATGGGAAACGTAACTTGCCGCGCGCTGTAATCTAACACCAACCAAAGACGAAGACTGAATTTGTTGCAAATGTTTACTTTTCTAATGGTAAGCAACATGTAGACTTGTCGAGCTCTGCAAGGCAAAACGGACACTCGATCAAATTCCACTGTATTCTTGTGGGGAAACAGCGTGATAGAAGTGATAAATTCATTTTAATAGTACTATAAGGTACGCAAAACCTTGTAACTTTATTTGAACAGTGTTTCAATGACAGAAGTAAAGTAAATGTCAATATAGTGTTCGTATAAAAGAAAGAAATATATACAAAATGTTCTGCCTATCTAGGCCTGCCTTTTTTGCAATCATATTTAATGGTCGAGAGCAACTTTCTTTAAAATCTGTTAAAACCTTTAATGTACGAAAAACCGATCATTCTATTACATAAAATCTTTAAAGTGACCGTATTCACGAAATGATACAGTATCTATATCTACTAAATAGGATGAAAGACATTTCGGTCACAAGACATGCTGCTATGGTCTTGTTCGTTATTTCTTGATATTGAAGTTACACAGTTTAATATAAAACAACAGATCGGGTCGCCTTACCTTCAACTTGAAAAGTATACATATTTACATAAAATGATTGCAAAATGCTTAGAATCAAACTGACTATACCACGAATCACAAGTATATGTGTTCAACGTATTTGGTGACAAAATCTTGAATATTCTCAACATTCTCAATTATTATCTCGTCGACAGCCTGAGAACTCCTACCCGAAATTGAGATAAAGTATGCAGGCACAGTTTAACCTTTCATACTTTTCTCACCACAAGCCTCTGGCAGGAGTTATAGGTTTCTCAAGCTTTCGGCCGGAATATGAACTATATATGAGTTGTTCATTTGAAGACTTTGAGAGGTAATGAACGGTGTGCCGTAAAATTGTCAGAAAAATATCTTTCTTTACATGTCCTTCTTAAGTTACCCTGTCGAATTATGTACAATGGAGGACAAGCTTGGACGACATAAATTCTTGTATTACAGAAATAAAAAGAAGATTTTTTTCGGCTTGATATTTGATCGTACCTCCAAACGATGAAAGGAGAAACAGTCAGCGTCCACGAGTTCATTATTAGTTAGTCGACAATCAAAATTTCAAAGATGGCGCACCCGTGAGGTGATACGTCAACAATAGTGGTATTATAACAATAACCATAGACTGAGTCAGTATTGAACAAAAAACTGCATCTACCTATCACAGTTCACAAATAATTCTCGGAGATCATTTAGTTTAAACTTTTCCAGTGAAAATAATTACTAAATGTTTGTAAATGTAAATAAACTGAGTAGTCTTCTAAATACACGATGAACGTGTTTCGTTGTGGTAAAATTACCTGTGTATTTTGTTGAACTGACGCTCGAGTCATTTATATGACAATGCAAAAAATACCTGATAATTAATTAATGCACGAGTGCTGCTGCTAAAGGGAGTATTTTCGTCAACGATGAAATGTCAGTTGCATTGTTCACATATGTCAAGAGTGCAACTGACATTTCAGTGCAGTTTTACATCATCTACAAGAACTGGTGAGATTAGATTATTCACTGTGTATTAAAAGTTTAAAACACATTCTCTTAAGCGAGATAAAAAAAATAATAAATCGTGTGACTATACACAATTACTTTGTAAAATGATATTTCAAACTTTCTTGGTTCTTCCGAGTTGTCTTTAAAGCCACAATAGCTGCGAATGTGTAATAAACTGATCTCAAAATATCCTGTTTTCCAAGAGTTTGCTTTGAATAAGACCCATTAAAGACTGAAAAAGTGTGTAACACTGTCATAAGTATCGAAAGTGGCATGTAAATTGAAACGTTTTAACATCATTTTAGATTTCCCGCCTTTTTCAAAAAGTAATCACATGACAGAGAAAATAAAGATTGCGACAACAAAGTGTCGACCATCGTGTAGTGTGCATTAAGTAAATGGTATCACGCTTGTTTCTTGGATGATCACCATGTATATATATGTTGCACGAAATACTGCATTTTTTCATACTTTTCCGTCGGGCGCCATTTTACGAGTGCGGCACCGGTTTACTAGTTACCCTGTAAAACGTGCAGGCATGGTCCAAATCAGCCAGCTGTGATACCGTGTACACATCCCTTCAGTTTGCACATTTACACGAACCAATTTTGGTTTGAAAATAAAATTATGAAAATAATGCATAAAACTCGCAACTAGGCTTTAAGTGCAGGGTCATCGATGCGTTGAAGAGGACTCTTTCGGTCTGAGAAGTATCACCACACAAGATTCGCCGGTCCTCCGTTAGTCGCGACTGCGCCCTATGAACTGTGACTACATGCGCGAGTAAGTGCCGAGGTGGTTACTGCAGTTTGGACAGTAGTGAACAGCGTCCTTGCAGTTATCCATACAAAACGGAATGAAGCAGCAACACCATAGCCTGCAATGAAGCCAAACATGTCAGTTATCTCCTAGGGGCGCCATGGCTGGAATATTTAGGTAGTATGCACCACGAAATACTATAAATCAGAACGAGATACATTATTCAATCAGTACACCCAACATTCCAATCATTATCACATAACAGTCAACTAGAATTCATGATGAATAACAAGAAATTATACATTCCCATAGCAATGTACATTAACAAGTGTCTACTTCTGAGAGATCAATAACAAACAAGTACAATGACAAACAAATATTCTTTCCAGTTTGTGTTCCATTTATGTATGTACCTTTATTTACTTATTTATTTATTTCTGATTTTGACTTTTTTGGCTACTTATTGTATTGCTTCTTTGAAGTCTCTATGTATGACGATGTTTACCCTTTCCTTAGGGTAAAGTGTGTCAATAAAGCAGAAAGCATAATTAAGGAAAGACTCTTGCTCAGACTTTACTCAATGAAACTTGCAGTCATTCTCTTACCAAATTCAGAATAAAAATCAGTGGTCACTGTGCCAAACGTGGCACTAGAGAAACCAATTTCCTAAGTTCACATTTACTGATAAAAGTATTTGAAATTCAAAATGGCCGCCATCCCTGAGTTCACTCTATGGGAATCAATAGAATAGAGTTTTAAAATGAGCCCCCAAAAGTGGAATATCAGAAAAGAATTGTAAAAAGTTGAGAGTCCGAATATATGTCCCGAGGCGCATTGTACCTTTAAGAGGCATTCAGTATATTCTTACAGGCATGGTTGGTACAATTTCGTTCTTGATGAGGTCATCAGGGACAGACTTTGCGGCGGAATAAAATTTTCAAATGTCTGAATGCACGGCAACTTCTGACCCTCTCCTAACGTCCTGCTAGAAAATTGCTTACCTTACCCTTATCACTTGTGACCATTTACTAAATTCAAGCACTGAATTTTTTCAAAAACACATTACGTATGTAAAGACTGACCATTACCCCAGGAGATGAAAACTTAATTCCGTTAAAAAATATTATGCCGAGTCTCATTTTTGTGACGAAAATTTAAATTTCCAACGTTGTTCTTCGCCACAATCATCCTCAACAGTGGCTGATATTTTCTTTCACCGCCTGTCAATTATATCATCAATATTATCGAATAGGTTTCTGTTACTCCTTGAAGATCTAAAAACACAGCAAACGTACAACATTTGCCACAGGCTAATTATACATTATTTGTGTTGATTTTTCCAGTTATGATCAAAAGTTAATAATGAATATCGATAAATTATTAATATGAATGTCACAGAATAATCTTGCTTTTCTGCAAACTATGTCGTATATTTTGTGTAAATACCTTCTGGAAACCCAATTGTTTTTATAGTTGTGGTTATTAATAAATTATGATTATGATTAATAAATCATATTTTACACATTGAAATCTGCTTATGTAAACAACTCTCTGGAAACCCTTATTTAGTTCGCAATCTATGAAAAATTATACACGTGACACCATTATCCATATTCGGTCTACGGCAAAAGTTACTGCACATTATATATAATTTCATATACACAGTGTAAAATATGATTTATTAATGATAATCATAATTTATTGATAATCATAATTATAACAACAATGGGGTTTCCAGAAGGTATTTACACAAAATAGACGACATTGTTTGTAAAAGAGCATGATTTATTATTCTGTAACATTCATATTAATAATTTATCAATATTCATAATTAATTTTGATCATAGCTAGAAAAATCAACACAAATAATGTCTAATTAGCCTGTGCATTTGCAATGTCTAAAGTTTCCGTCTCAGAAACCGAACACAATAGCAATAGAATAGCTTACCCGACAAACCAAAGTAGGAAGCAAGCCAGCCACGTCATGGTGCCGACCTCGTACTCGACCCTTGTGAGAATTTGCTGGCGACAATGTTGACACGTTGTATTGGTCGCGTTGGCTCCGAAATTCTTCACCGTTGCTATCACCATAGGCTGTGGTTGTGCAAGAACGACAGTGTTGGTTTGAGCTGCATAGCCGACTGGTTGGGAGGGATAATTTGTGTATCCCTGCTGTGGATAGGCCGGCGGTGGGGCCCCGTACTGTGGTTGTTGTCCTGTACGGAGAAAACAGAAATTCATGGTAAAACTTTCCTTAGTGAAATTTTCAACCACTTTCTTGTCAAATCAAGAATAAAAATCAGGGGTCCTCGTGCAAAGTTTTGTACTGAAGAAACAAATTACCTAACATACTTGAAAATTCAAAATGGCCGCCATCCCTGTGTTAACTCTGGGGAGAAAATAATTTTTTTGAAAAACTAAGACGGTGAAGGTTTTTCTTACTCCAAGAGCTTTAAAATGATCCCAAACAAGTGGTAGATCAGGAAAGAATTGTAAAATCTGACAGTCCCAATGTATGTCCCCCGATGCATTCTACCTTAAAAACCGGGTAACAGCATACAACGTTCTGGTTTCTGATCAATGGAATGTAAAATTGTTGGCTTCTGGGATCTTTAAGGTTGGTGAGATAATTTGGTCGTGCTATTAATCTGAGGGGCGTAGAATGTTGTCATGTTCGACGTACAATTTGGACTCGGAGAATGCTGCGGCCATTTGACGGCGTATTGATTCGCAAAATTCAGTATCGACTGCTGAGGGAAAACAAAGCGTTCAATCTTGTCCCTCACTGCCGTTAAACTGCGGAAATGAATGAACATCAACTATTTATACGCGACATGAAACTAGTCGATGAAAACCCATGAGATGCTATTGTTCAGTATTCACAATCCTAATATTTGTCAATCAGAAAGCAAACAAGCACGGCACGGCCACGAATCGTTTAGATCAAAGAAGGCGACTCCTTGCAAAGTATCAAAGTCGCTTTTATTTTCGATAAAGAATGCAATTACAGGATTCGTAACCGTTGATTTCAACTAGTTACCAGCAAATACACAATTTGATGGTACGTGACAATAGCACTGTCCTTAATAAAAGACAAACAAAAAATTAGTATGACGAGAGATTTGCGCTTCTGTTACGGTAACCACTCTGTATACAAACACGTGCATTCAATAAACTGCGCGGTGTACACTGCCTTTCAGAGTATCGATAGAAAAGCATCTTTAGGGTTGAAAAGTTTTTAAAAGTGTGTATTTTCCAAGACATGCCCTAAGAAGTAGGATAGGCCGGTCGGAAACTGTTTTGTGTCTTTTTATTTTAAACGGGTACGGCCCGTTCAAAGCAGCCAAAATTTGGCAACATTGGTTTTGAATTATCATATGCAAAAATAGTTAGGGTTTCAAATAGAATAGTTGAGATTATCGTCAGCACACGCACAGTTTTCGCATTTTGCCTTTTCCCTGTTTCATTTTCCTATTTCCCCCTCTTTTCTTCGAAAATCATTGCTTCTTACAGCCATTTTCACAGTGCTTCGGTTTTTCTTCCCTTTTATTCTATTCTTTGTTTGTTTGCTTGTTTGTTTTACGATCGAATTCCTAATTAATTTCGTGGTATTTTTCATCGTGTATATGTCTGGAATATTTACTCCAATGCCATGCAGTGTTCATCGCCGGATGTCGACGTTGTAAGAACCATCACTTCGCACAACCATTTCCGACGACAACCTCAGCAGCTACACCGCATCTTGACGCACGATGGCGCTCTGCTAGTGACAAACATTTTGACATGACTATATGATAAACTTAATCATAAACGAATAGTGTACCGATCATGATATATATTACATTATGTTACATTAATAATGTGAGAGAGGAAAAAATGAAAATTAGCGCCACCGGTGTACTCAAAATCAGACCCTGTATAATGACGTTATCTACATCATAATTGAAACTATGCACTATTCAAAAAACACGTTCATTCCATTTACCTTTTACCTCGTTTTCAATCACATACGCAGCAATGTAACTGGTCTTGTTTTCTTGAATGGCCGTTTAATATTGTTGTCACATACTACTAGTTTACAATTTGTGTATGCTCTGACAGAACACCAGAAAACTCTCATCCAAAGTAACACCCGGGAAACATTTCACACTCTGCTCTTATACGATGCATTTCGGACAAAAACTTCGCGTAGTGTTTTCAATAACAAAAAATTAGCATGTGATTGTCGGCTACAGTGATTCTATGACGATTCGTTCTTTGATTGTATGTATGACCCCAGTGGCCGTGAAAAGCCACGACACCAATTGGAATTGTGTCATGGTTCAAGCACTTTACAGCTCTCTGTCATATGATTTTGATATACTGAGATAAAGTGTGTTAGAGGGGGTTACAATTCGGTGCCACAACTCTATGTGTAAGACAGTTTTCAGCTGAGAAAATATCTTTTAACTTTCAGCTGTAATTGTAATTAAAAACAGCCACATTGTAGATCAAGTGCATTATATTATTCAGCTATTGGTCCACACTGTGTACTGAAACAATGTGCCTGTCTCATACACAAAGTTGTGGCATCGAATCGAAATCTGCTGTAATTTACAATACTATGCCATCATGGAATATGAGTAGGTATGTGAATGTACCGCCATGACCTATTGTATATACGGTCTTTTCACAGCCTGTGGTATACATAAAGAGTGACCACGATCTGAAATAAGTTTCCACCCTGCCCTTTCCACACAAGTGTCACTTACTCAGCACTACCGATTGTGAAAGCCGAGTCGGCGCGATATGAATCAGCTAACAGATCATTCAAACTGGATGATCGTTGCTAGGTTACCAGAGTACACAAACACGTTGTAATCAATGGGTGCACGCAGTGCAATAAAAAAGTGTTATTGAGAGCTTTGTTCATGGGTATCATTGTCCTTTCTCAATGACGTCGTCGAAATCTGGCCTCGTTTGACCGTTGACAGCCAAGTGCTCGCGGTACATCACGTCGACGCGAACGCAACCCATCGCTTTGCTTTTACAGAATGACCTGTTTCTCAACGTAAAATATCTTAAATTCTCTCCTGGAAAATAAAATGTTCGAAATGACGTGAGATATGTATCCACGTTAGTTTTGGAGATAGGCATCCGTCATGAATCGTGTATTAATTCCTCCTCTATATTTCATTGGTTTCAATGATCCGCGACCGTAGGTTAATTTCCCGTGTGTCGTCAAGCGTCAAGCCTAAACTTGAATCGCATTCTCCCCTCCGTAGTCGATCACAGACATTTCTCACGACAGGAAACAACACCTGTTGCAGGCTGTCAAAGAATTCCGTGGTATCTGACTGCAAAGTAGACGAAAATATATCCTAGACGCGCTTTCCCATCTTACCTGGATACGCTGGATACGCTGGTGGTGGATTCGCCGCCATCTTGTTAATACTAGATTAGGTTGTCCATCGAGAGGCAGAAAACGAGGCCAAGTTGGTCGGAACTTTTCCCGGGGGTGTAACTACACAACGTGTGCATCTACTTTCACCGGTTGCCCTGAGACGTCACAAGACGCAAAATCCAGAACCATGTAGCTCCGAAACAAACTTTAAACATTTGGCGGATTAGCAAGAGGTGTAGCTTGTATCATAGACGTCAATTAGGGTCTTTGCTTCCATGAATCATCGGATGTATACCCCGAACTAAAATACGCTTGTGCGTAATTCCGGATGACAGTTTGCACAACGAACAACCTGAAGCCACATCCCCTGTGCTATGACGTTCCAGTATTGATATATTGAAATATTTTAGGTCTTGTTTTTTTTATTCAGCTATTAACATCACCACAACCTGGCAGGCAGGTAACCATATACAATTAAAGTAAATATATCTTTTCACACACCTTTATATGCAGACGCTATACTAATTACACAGGTGGATGTATTTCATGACTTCGTTCACCGGTAGGTGATTTCCAAGTGGTGCAAGTGTCATCATTGATTCGAGGCGGGGGGATCTTCTGAATGATTTTTTTGGCGTTATTGGAAATTATGGTACAAGAATGACGTCAATGATACTTGTTATGAAAAAAAATAATGATAACTTGATATAACAGTCACCTGTCGTCTCTTTGTCTGTGCCTAGGATCAGGCAGTAACTGGGCGACTGGACGTCATCATCCGTTCCATGATTCGCCGATATTTTGCTGTAAAACACCAACACCATGCAGTTTGATCGAGTTGAAACAAATTAAATCACAAAATGGCAACGTCCTGTTTCTGGATCCATTGCAACGTACGTCATTTTCTGGATCTTTCAAATTCTGGCGCTTTTAGTTTCTTTTCAAAATTCTCGTGCATATTTTTTTTTCAAATATATGTAAGTATAACCATAGACAGTAGAAAAACGTTTCTCTACTGTCTGTGGTATAACCGTTTATGACAAGTGCATAAATGCTTTGTTGTAACAAAACAGTTCGTGCACACGAAGGTAGGCCTTTTGCTTTTTTATTTATATAATCATTATTCATTACACATTTTCTTGTTAGAAGCGTACATTCGCAAAGAAAAGTCGCTTTCTCGATTCGTTGCTTCAAAGTACCGCTTCGCCATATCCCTGATCGGACGGAATTGGCTTCAGACTTGTCAGACTTTTTACTATAGCAAAGCGTATGTACACATTGTGGCGCTTCATCATAGCAAAGGTTTTTCATTTCTCCCGCCAAAACACGCTTTGTGATAAATCCCTCAAATAAGAAGCTTTGTGGCGTTTTACTGTTGTTCCTCCTTGGAAGCTGCAACTCTTAGTTCTAATCAACACATTAATTTGTCGTCGTTGTGGTTAAAGTGATACAGTCGTCAGAACTGCGCTCAAAGGTCGTATGGGACCCATACGACCCATGGCAACAATGTATCCAAGGTACAATGGTGATTGATGAAAGGTAAAACATATCTGTCATAATCTATCATCGTATAATTTAAATGTTGCAGCTATGATGATGGGGTGCATTTAGATATCGTGCATGAAATACGTTGTTTTTAAACAAGAAACTCGCACAGGCGCAGTTCCGACGACTGTTTCCCTTTAAAATAAATGCAACCAGTAACCTTGCTTTGGCTCTGGACATTGTACACAAGGCACAGCAATACATTAAGGGTTTTACCCCCTTAGCTGTCACTCAGGCCGGGGAAACTGACCCGGGCATACACTCAGGTAGAAATTCGTGCCGCACTGGCGATCAGAACTTCACCAGCGTGTCTATTTATATTCAATATAACAGGTAATTAAAAACCAAGTTATAATAGTTACTTTGCAATGTAGGGAACAAGAGAGCAGCCCCGGCATGAAGCCAAATCTGGATAAATGTTGTACTCTCCCAGACCGCACACACAGTGCGAGCGTCCCTGTGACAGAACGCGTGATAGAACCCCGCCGTCAAGGCTCTTCGCCATCACCGTTGAAGAAGCGACGTCCCACGTGACGGCGACACGGTTGTCATTGATTCGCCGAGAAGTGACGTCATTGCTACATCCTCCTGAAGCTCCCAAGTTTGCTGTGGCAGTACGGGCATAAGTGGATGACGTCCTTGTACGAATCGACGCAGAGAGGCAGGACGCAACACGGCCACACTCTGTAATGGAGCATGCATATGGAAAGACATTATGTAGTGGTGTCGTCAGTGAAATAGTAATGAGACCAAACAAAAAATATGTTTCCAGTGACATGCCTCTGAAAATTAGGGTGGGTATGTAGGACGAAGCTTTTTTAATTTTTATTCCAGAGAAAAAAGTCTAGAATCGGCGGTTCTTCAAGGGTAGGTTGAGTTACCGGAAACACACCTTTTTTTCTTTTTTTTATACCTGATGGAAAATTCCCATGAATGACATACGTGCGGACAATAATTACATGCAGAAACAATGTTAGTGAGACACTATTAAAACCTTAATAGTATGCCACAGCAATTGGTGATGTAATCGACAATTTTGAAATACCCTACATGCTACGTCGATCTAGTAGGTGTTAGAGCGATTTATATGTTTCCTGACGTGCAGTTTGTCTACGTTTCTCCCTCCAGAATTAAGGTAGAATGCGCCTTGGGGACAGATATTCAGACACTCAAACTTTTAGAATTCAGTTTTGGTCTACCACTAATGTGTCTTATTTTGGAGTAAGTAAAGTTCCAGAGGCTTAGTTTTGTGAATATCGGGAATTTTACTTTCCCCATGGAGATAACACAGGGATGGCGGCCATTTTGAATTTCAAATATCGGTAAATATTGGGTTATTTGTTTCTCAAGTACCAAAATTTTGTCGGTTACTTCTGATTTTTTCTTGATTTTGAAAGAACGAGAATGGTTGAAAGTCTACTTGAGAAAAGTTGTGCAAACGTTTTTTATGTTTTGTTTTTTGGGGTTTTTTTTCATTTTTAGACGCGAACTACCTTAAGGATAGGTTTGTGCATAAGCGAAAACGATCAAATAAGACTATACCAGAAAGTTAAATAAAATTAGTTACGAGTGCTTCATTGAGATAGTGGTGACTTACAGAGAGATATGCGACAACTGTTATTATTACAAAGATTTGAAAAAATATACATATTTAATAAAGAGAGGGGGGTCATCGTGTCTGCTGCTGTTCTTATGGGACCCATACAACGGGTATGTTGTTACGCACAACATTTCCTGATATCCCTGTGTTCATATCCACAATTTTAAAATTGCGGCTGTACCGAAACTGTTGGCTGCGGCCGCAACAGCTTCATATTAACGAAGGGACGCAATCAAAGTTTATGTGGCAAAGTCTTGCAGTGATTGGAGAGCTATAAATCTGGTGAACTATGAACATGCATCTAATGCTGATTTTGCTTTACATTTGCTCAAAGTTCACCGCCAATGCCCGGCGGGAGGTAATGTTTGTCAATAGGTAAGTCACAGTGCAGCAGACTGGACGATCCCCCACCCCCTAGGATATAATAGTAAACAGCAAAGCGTTCTTTGAGATCATTCTTCAATGGTCGTCATTGGAAACGCTCATAACTTGAAACCGGTTCATTCTACTTTTACTACAGGTAAGATATCAAAATAACGTGCACATGGTTTTTGTGAAGATGGCAAACGATATACGCGAGATATTATCATGCAGAGTACACGTATAAAATTCAATCTGGACATAGAAAAGTGTTTCATTAAGAGAAAATGGTA
This sequence comes from Ptychodera flava, assembly GCF_041260155.1. Taxonomy (NCBI): domain Eukaryota; kingdom Metazoa; phylum Hemichordata; class Enteropneusta; family Ptychoderidae; genus Ptychodera; species Ptychodera flava. The sequence continues at coordinate 24,959,676 of NC_091942.1, read as the reverse complement.
GTTGGCATGCATAAGACTAGCGCACAATTACCTGGAAGAGTTACCGTCGCAGTGCCATTAGTAGATAAGGTAATATTAAAAGACAAAGATGTAAATTTGTGGCAGGGTTTTTTTTTGAATGACTAATAAATCTTTACCCGAAGAGAAACAAGAGAATACATATAAACCAGGCCATGGCGCCCGTTCTGTATTCCAGCCATGTTTCGACAACTTCCTGGCAGTGCGGGCATCTCGTTCTGACTGGCCTGTCTGTAAACCTCGTAACGACGATCCCGACTGGCTGAGTAATCACCGCTGGATGGCGCTGTGCGGCATGGGGCGGGAGTCTGTTTTGGCTGCCGGGCGGCGGCTGCTGAAGAATGTATGGCGGTCGGACGAACCAGGGCTTCGTGCCCGGGTATGGCGGCGGAGGTGTGGATGGGCACCCATCCTGCAGCGTAATGTGCGACGTTACTGTAAAATATGCAAACAAAAAACATTATATCGACACACACATGCACATATGCCCTGACAAACGAGATAAGAGATCATGAAAGTTTAGCCTTCGTTTATAAGTTAAGATAGAAAATGTCTGTGTCGTCGAAAATTAAAATAAGGCGCCATAACTGTTATTTTTTGTCCCTGTATTTCAACTACGTGAATTGAATTGAATTGAATTGAATTGAATAATGACTTTCGTTCATTTTTTTGTAGAATCGACCTCATGTCGAATTATAATATGATTAAAAGTGAATTAACACTGGATGTCACTGACCATGGAAGTAGGGATCGTCGGAACTGCGCCTGTGCGACTCTCTTGTTTAAAAACAATGTATTTCATGCACGATATCTAGTTGCATCACGTCAACATAGCTGCAACAATAAATTGTATGTAACTGGGATATAGTGTTCACATTGGTCGTGTGGGTCTAATACGACCTTTGAGCGCAGTTCCGTCCGATCCCCTCCCTTTAAAGACAACCAGAATCTATAGGTATTTAACATTTTTTGTTTATGTTTATTTCTGTATGACTACTAAATAATGATAAATATCCAATATGTTTTTCGTGTTTACGCGGGAAGACTGAGAACATCATAGCATTCCTTATGGAATGGATACGTCGGAACTGCGCTCATATGTCGTATGGGACCCATACGTCAAATGTGAACACTGCATTAAATGTACGTTGGTGGCGCTGCGCAAAGTACACTGCTGCTGGGGGTCTTCAATTTTCAGAAAACTGTAATTTTATTATTACGCTACTGACGTTCCTGTTCTCATACAAGTACGTTATAGCCGTGCGGACAGATACATTTACTGGTATTACTGATTATTATCAAAGTGTAGTAAAAATACATGGCAATATCACATCCATGGAATATAAATCTTCTTACTGAAGATTTCATTTTTAAAGATAATTCGGGAAAAAATTCAAAATGACCGAATTTTTGACGGCTTTGCGAACTGAATTCAATTTTGCGGTGTTAATTGGTCATCGACTATTACATAGTAAACAGGCTTGTTGGAGAACTGTTAACTTTGTTGTTAAGCCCATGATCAACGCGCCCGCTATTTCTAAAATTTCTCAACACTTTGAGTCAATTGAGGAATTTCTTCAAATTTCCTTGCGTTGGTCCAAACTTACATCACTTTAATGACAAACCAGTTTACGTGTGACGTGGTCATGCCCTCTACGGCCATGTGTGCGGTAACTAGCCTGTCAGCGCCAAAAGCTGAGAATAACGAAGTTTGACCACGACTATCCTTTTTCCGTCACGGGAACAGTTGCTTGGCTATCTGGATTTTTTGTTTCACAGAAATGGCGCGTAGATTATTTATTTATTTGGCCATGTCGACTGAAACATGGGTAGTCATTATCCATCCCTCGAAATTCTGTCCTCATTTCGACAGCTTCACTCCCCCCAGGTGTAGTTGTTGGTAGCTGCCGGATATTACATCACTAAATCATCCATTTTGTGTCTGCCAGCAAGATGCTTGGAGTTGGCAGAGAGCTGACGACCAGCCCTTGAACGATACAAGATGTCTTCATTGCAACGATTATTTCCACATTGAAAAGAGAAAGGCAAAAAACAATACAAACATCATATCGGAGAGATATCACAGACGACATTTCACTAAATATCAAAAAATAAGGCTTTGTCTATATGTAGAAGTGACTCTCGAACCACAAATAATGTTACGCAAGATGGATGTTCACTGACTGTGACGAGTGATTATGCCGACCACCAAAATTCATCAAAATGTTGCTATTTCTGTATAATGAGGGCGGTCGGTCATGTTAACCTTGTTATTTTAATGTGCTTTGTCCCCTAGTTCTTCAATTGTTCGGTCACATGTGCATGCCAAAAAGAACTGATAATTACAGGACAACCCGGTTGACCATTAATTTTCATGTTTCAAGTTGTGTGGATCTAGACAAACTTAAAGAACTGCAATGCACCTCTGCTAGCCGAATACAATCTCCTGAGACTGAACAGAGTTTGCATCTAGTCGCTATACTGCTTCCGTGTTCTGACATATACTGAGATACTGAGCCGTGACGTCACTAGTCCTGAACAGTCAAGTGGTGAAGTTCGCTATGCCACGCAAAAACAAGCCGAACGAAACGAATGAATGTATTATCACAATAGTTTTCAAACCCGTCACAAGGTAATTTTGCGTACACTTCCCTCAAGGCTACTTCCAGCCATTCTCTTTCCAAATCAAGAATGAAAATCAAGGGATCACTGTGCAAAATTTGAAACTAGAAACACAAATCAACTTAAAATTACCCACATCTGAAATTGCCGCCATCCCCGTGTTTAATCTTCGGGGAAAATTAAACTTTCGATTTTCACAAATATAAGACGGTGAACGTTTTTATTTACTCAAACAGCTTCAAAATAAGCCCAAACAAGTGGAAGATCAGAGAGGCATTATTTGAGAGTCCGAATATCTGTCCCTGAAGTGCCTTCTAACTATGGTTGTACATTGCACTATAAGCAGGACTGCTTTCTGAACAAAACTTTCCAAATATCAAACCAAACGCGTACAGTGTGGAATGCCCCTACGCCGAGAAATACACAAACCTCTCTTCTGTGCGCAAACATGCTAAATTTATCCTAGTAAATGTAACACGTCAACAGTAACCACCCATTGACTCATTACAGTCAAATAAACGCAAGCGCTTTCGTTTAAAACTACTGTGTCTCCATTTTATCATCCCTATATGGAGTGAGCGTCGGCAAAGATATATGACTTAACTGTATTAAATCGATAATTGTATACATTAGATGGCATATAATTTACCCTTTTTTCGCTTTGTATTGATCATGTTGAAACCGCCGAACAAAAGCAGGTACTGCAATATCACTTAATCGGAAAATATACGTATGATTTTAATAGCCTCACCGCTGGAGATTGCTCACGGTGCCAGGCGTCTTGCGACCAAACATCGCAAATTCATCGCTAATTATTTGGAAGTTGTAAAGGGCCGTTTAATAGTTTAATTTATTACTTTGCGGTAAGCTGTGTTTGATACGTTCGCTACGATAAAATGGCGGCAAAATTCCAGTTACATTTGGGGCGGTGAAATATTACGACTGATGCATATGTGGGAACGGAGGCGATCACGTGACTTGCCTATATATATACATACCCTATTAACGTTGATATTGACGGATCGATGGCATTGTGTTTTTGCAGAGACAAAATCACGCTTTCTCTATTGTATTGTACATGTCCGTAAGCGAAATGTGAGTGATGACGACACCATTGTTGTAAATTCACTCGCATTTGCGCAGCGATGCCGGGGATGACACCCGGATGACATCATTCAGCACGGAAGGCAGCGCGTCATCTGCGCTGCTTTTGTGCAACATTATAGTACAACAGCTTCAGGGTGCGTACACATTCATTCAATATGGCTGATAGGATGTGTATACGAGACAGTAAATAATGCGACAGAAATGCTTATTTTAAGCAAAGAGAAAACCTCAATATTCACTCTGCGATATTCTAACTTACCAGTTGAATATGGTGGCGGCGCATCTTCCACACCTGGATAAGGCGGTGGCTCGTCGTCGTCCATTTTGTCGCCATTGACTGGAACGAGCGGTGCAAGGCCGGTTCCATATCCACCTTACGGGGGTGCCGCTCATATTTTCAATTCAATGGCTTTAGGTCGCTCTGTTTAATTTGTTCATGATGGTATGGCAAAAGGAAATTGGTCAGACAGGCAAACATTTTATGTCATATTTTTGTGTTATGCGTCCTTAAAGATTACAAAATTCGGTAAAATTTTCCTAATGCGTCGAAAGTTTTTATTGGCAAAAAATGAATCGGCAAGATTTGAAATTAGGAGATATTTTATATTTGCCTTCACAACAGCAGACAATATTATATTTATAATTGGATGCTCTTTCCGCGGAATATTAACTCTGCAAGTTGAAATAATTGAAACATGTATCGACCGTTGCAAATGCAGAGTAAACAATATGACGTCAGCGACACTTTTTCTTTGGCCTCAGTGTCGTGAATCGGGTTTGTACAGGGCTTTACACAGTGCATCTTAGCAGAGAGAAAGGATAGCCGGCCTGAGTAAGAGTACACTGCTGAGGGGCCCGTAAGGGTTTCTGACTAAATGGTACCCGCCGGCGAAGTTCTGCCGGGATAAACCAGGCCAATAAAACACTGGGAGTCAGGTATTACAGCTCTCTGCCATGCGGCTTAGATTTCTTCAATGGTTAAATACAGCACCAGCAGGATCTACAGTAACAGCTTACTTATGAGCTAAGCTCAAAACTTTTTGACGCCAGGAATTGCCCATTCTAGATTAAAGAAGTTATTTCAGGCGACTTTCATTTTATAGTGTACAGTACGTTGTTCATTCTGAAGAAAACTATAATAATAAACACGATTGAAACTAATTTGGGATAATTGGGTGGTAAAGTAATATCTGCAAATGTAAGCTCATCTGCTTTCCTTTTTAAGTTACACACTTGTTTTTATGAGTAATTTGTAATATTGCAACAATCAGCTATAGAGCATCTAACACTTTTGAGAAATTTTAAAAACATGAAAATCCAATAATCCCAAATTAGTTCCGATCGTGTTTATAGACAATACTGAATTTAATATTATTTTAAATATTTGCCTTGTCTGTCGGGCTCGTCTTAAAGCTGTACTGAGTTACAAGCTGTACTGAGTTACAAGTAGTTACAAGTAGTAAAGGGACCCGAGAACGTGTAACACAATTTACCTCATACAGGACGGTTGATGATGTGTTTGGGGACACATGATATCACCAGACAAAATATCGCGGGCCGCCTGGAAAGAATGTTGTGATTCTTTCACTGATATTCCACTGTGCAGGTTTTCTAATAAATTCTCTGCGTTTCAACCTGTATGAATTGCTAAGTTCATGCAATGAAAAGGTATTGTTTCAATAAATGTTTGTCGATATTAGGCCTATAATTATTCAAAAAATATAAAAAGATTAGAACAAAGTTCGAATTTCGTTACTGAATAGGCCCTACTGCAGCAGAAAATATGCACTTGCCAGCGCCCTAAGCTTATTATAAAAAATTGGGTTCTTGACTTTCACAGATAAAAATGCCTAAAGTGAAAAGGTTAAGTTCAAGAAAGTGTGTCATCCGGGCAAATACTAAGTTGCATTATATTATTGGTGCATAAGTGTCATCCGGGATAGGAAGCCAAAAGTAATCCATAAGTTTCTAGATTTTGTACTGACTCATGTCTTCAAAATACCGACCCGCCAGCATTCGAAATTAGATTTACTAAGACATGCTCATGAAAATTTGGGCGAATGAAAATTAGCCAGAAAGAAATGACCGATTAAGAAGCCTTTTCACAAAAGCAGAAAAAGCCAACTAGGTGATTTTCAGATATTGCTGTCCTTTTTTATTTTTGATATACATATGATGGTAAAATATACTCTATGGTATCTTGAACAACATTAGAATTTAGAGTGGAACGTGAAACTGACCGTTAATGCCCTTCCGTTATGATTTGAAAAATTCCCGTCATGCCCACAAACCCATGCAAGACATTCCCTTCTCGCTCCCCATCAAGGAAATTTCACCATGTCCTCCCCTTTGCGTGACCCCCCCCCCAACTTCATGCTTTCCCTCTCATCAACATTTTAATGTTTCCATACTCATTTTATGTACATTATATCTCGGCTGAAAACGCCCCTTGTGTCTCAACCGCCGCTTATTTTCTTGGTTGTGACAAAAGAATAAAATGCTAAAATTTCCCGTTCCAACAGCTTATTCACAATTTCGTCCATCCGCTGACACGAGAAAAATCATCTGCATATACAGGAAAAAAATCGTCCCCCCCTGCCAACAACCTCTCCTCTCTCCGGAGATCCCGTTTTAACAACTTTTTTGTATGAAGTATTATCGGCTGCCCCTGCCTAAGCCTACATTTTTGGTTACGGTAAAACGCGCCTCGGGGACAGATATTCGGACTCTCAAACTTTTACAATTCTTTTCTGATCTACCACTTGTGGGGGTTCATTTTACAGCTCTTGGTGAAAGAAAATTTTTCATCGTTTTAGTTTTTCGAAATTCGAAAATTTGATTTTTGCCCATAGAGTTAACACAGGGATGGCGGCCATTTTGAATTTCAGATATCGAGAATTCTTAGGTAATTTGTATCTCTAGTACCAAAATTTGCACGATGATCCTCCCTTTTTATTTTTAGTCTTGATTTTGAAAGAGAATGGTTTAAATATTCCTTGAGAAAAGTTTGAGCAAAAGTTTAAGTCTTTCACTTTCGAGGCGCATACCTTAAAGCTTAGAAAGACGACAGCAGGTCACAAGTCACCTAAAAGTTTTAGGACAAATTTGAGTCAATTAAAGACTCGTTTTTCACCAAGGTGGCTGCAAGACGACCATCTCATCCTCATTACATATGCAAGATACCGTGTAGTCCAATGAGATCCTCTTGGCATATGCCAAATGGGAGCCATGTGTCACTGGCGCTTTTAACGGGGTAATATTTTCACCGAACAGGACTCAAAATATCAGGACACTGCGAATTTAATTTAGGCCTAAAGCCGATATTTGACAATGGCTTCAAACAAGAGGGATTTTTACATAAATTGATAAAATAACAGAAAATCACAAAAAATTAAAATTATGGATATCACCATGAGATTGAAAAAATACTCTAACAGTTATCTGATGATTAGCTGTTGTTGTTTTAATATCTTTTTTTTTATTTTATTTTATTTTTGGGTTTTTTTCACGTTTTAATTTAGGACAAACATATTCATTGAACAAAAATCAAATCGTAAACCAAGGAAATCTTCATTCACTGAACATTAAATTAATCCACACAACAGCTCACTGAATACCTACCTACATACCTACCTACCTATACCTACCTACCTACCTACCTACCTACCTACCTACCTACCTACCTACCTACCTACCTAGTTAGCTAGCTAGCTTGCTACCTCCATATATCCCTCCATCCATCCATCCCTCCCTCCCTCTCTTCCTCCTTCCCTCCATACATACGTACGTAGGTACCTACCTACCTACCTACCTACCTACCAACCGACCTACATACGTACGTACATACATACATACATACATACATACATACATACATACATACATACATACATACATACATACATACATACATACATACATACGTACATACGTACATACATACGCACTCTTTTGATTTTGTTCATGTCTATGGTCTAGCGAGCGAGTGCTCTTATAATATCATAGTGGATGTACATATTAGTTTGAAAATAAGAGACTTATAAGTACATTCTCTTTTTAAGTACAAGACGAAACCTATTCAATGGTAAACTGGGTCGGTGATGCACAAACCACGGCGAAGAATGCGTCGATACATCGGTCTAAAGTCGTTCGTACTTCCCAACTAGCCACTTGCATTCCGGACAATGGTGCTCGACGTCCAGGCAACGGTCGACGCAGAACGGTATCAGACAGCAACCGAGGATACAGCTTTAAAGGGAGAATGAAATTTTGTCAATATCAATGGTTCACAACTTAGAGAATACATGTATGACTGTCTGTCTGCCTGCCTGTCTGCCTGTCTGTCTGTCTTTAGGTATGTATGTATGTATGTATGTATGTATGTATGTATGTATGTATGTACGTACGTATGTATGTATGTATGTATGTATGTATGTATGTATGTATGTATGTATGTGACAATCTATGTATCTAGATTATGTATATTCTGTACGCATGCAGGGTGGGTAGGTATGTAGGTATAAGAATTAAAATAATTTAAATTTCTTTCCTCACTCTCAATAAAGTCTGACATTTTAGGCTAATACATGTATTCTTGATTTAACATTTCACAGTGATAATCATCATCACTGAAATAATTAGTCATTCGAAGGCTGGAAAATTAGTCAACATTAAACTGTGACAAAACCTGAGTATAAGTTATTGCTTATACTCAAAATATTCAGTACGCAAGGGGTGACAAAGACAGCGTCAAGGTCTTACCAGAAGCAGCACAAACAAGTGCACGTCAGCCAAGTACAGCTACCGTTCACATACACCACATCGGTGACGACTCTTTGCTGACACCGTGGGCAGATGATACACGCCGGTGCCTCGGTGAAGACAGAGTCGAATTTCGTCTTGTGCACCTTTGGCTTTGTTACTATCAGCGTGGGCTGGGTCCGCTGAGGTGACGAGTTAGGGTTGTCAGGGTCGCGTTTGTTCTCCTGATCTAAGCGAAAAGAACTGTCAAGCATGAGTAAATAACCACTGTAAATATGCCCTGTCTGGCCAATATACCACCTGCACCATCACTTACTATAAGGGGTTCAGGATTGTCCTTCATCATGTTGTAAACAATAAATGTCTGGCGGACCTGGAAATGTTTTACCTTGAATGAGTATGATTATTGGACCAGTTGTGATGTCATTTCCTTACAGCCTTGGACTTAGGGTTCTACAGCTTCGGTCTCTGGGCTCAGCATCAACTACAATTACAAATCCACCAACGGTCCATGTGCAGTCTTTCTCCACAACTAACACAGTTTCTATGATATAAAACATTATATGTCTATCGTTTCTCTGGTCTTCTCTCTTTTTCTCCGTTTACCCTACATCTTAAATTATCTGCTGTCAAAATGTGAATAGCGTAACTCAAATTCAGAATGGTTTGGCACCAATTGCTATTTCAGTCACGCCAACATGTACCATAAACGTTGAAAAGCATTCCATTGCTGACTTAGCTGTAAAAATGAATGTGTAGGCCTCCTTTTTATATTGGCAGAGACGAGCCTATTCAATGATTCTAGGGCAGTGTGCTTCACTCGAGAACAATCGGTTTTACTGTTTTGAAGCGCTACATTGGATCAGATGTTACCACTTCAGCGCAGCACAAGTAAATGAGATCAATCGTTTTGCAATACAGAGGAGAATAGCTTAATTAATTTCGATTAAATACATAGGAACAAATGAATACAAAACACACATATATACCATCATCCAATTCATGAAGCATGGACGTACACCTTTTTTGCTACGTTTGTTCATAACCTACCACACGGTTTGTGTAGTGTTGTGTTTTAACCTTTGATTGAATCTCTCGTCAGTGACTCTTTGCCTCAAGCATTAACTCTCAACAACCCCACCCCACCCCCGCTGTGACTATAGACTCTGGTTACTGAGAACTTTCACCTTTCTCGGAAAGGTTCAACTCACTTCATTCTTGGCGGGCTTACATTTCACGGTGTCGCCTGCACGTTTGTTCGAAAGTAGGTGTTCTTTCGGACCTGAGGTATCCCGTGATAACGCCCACCCCCTTCTCTGGCCGTTTGACCTGGCCTTTTGGTGATAGCAATACCCTTCAACTTACCTGCATTATTAGCCTGTGATCTGTCAGACATCCTGCCGAGGACACTAGTGGATACGCGAAGGGCTGTTAGAAGACATGTATACCTGCAATGGTCGAGGTAAATAACAGGGGTGCTACTCACGTACTCATCACGCCTTAACTGAAACCTGTCCAATCAGCGCCCTCGATCCGGTATATAAAAACAAACCGGGAAAGGAAAACAAACCACCGCTTACTGCTGCTGTTTTTGATCTGTGGAAGGAGTTTGACACAGATACTGGACAAATGATAGCGCATTCAGCTATTGTTTTATGTATTTCAAATATTCTTTGTTTTTGTTCATAAAAATAAGTTCTTCTTCGGTTTTCTTGAGATTAGTGCACAAGAAATTTGTGCCCGTTTATTTGCAAACCAAAGCCTCCAGTCCATATGCAAAGGGCTTACATTACGAGATTAATATACATTACACAGAAACATTTGACGTGAAAAAAGAACACATCTTAAAGTTGTTTTATTATACAGTCTTATTCAATCAAAGATGAAATGCATGCTTTAAATAAAAAATGACACACTTAAAATGACAGCTTTGTATTTCCCTAGGACAAAAGATTGGTAAACTTGCAAAAATAAGGTTCATGAATTGCATTCTTGGGTAAGAACTGATTTCGTAGTTTGTCATATAATGGACAGGTCTACGGAAAACGGTACCCATCTTCAACCTCACCCATCTTCCATAATTTGCATACTCTGGCTGCTGGGTCAATATTGTGCTCCTTTAATTCTACTATGGCTCGGGGGAGTTCTGACCACATAAAACAGCATTTGTTTGTCTCAAGGGTTTTAAATTGGAGATGAGAGCGTAACTGGGTTTTCCAAAAGCTATTTCCCACAGTTGTTCAAGCATATCCAACATTCTATAAGGTTAAAATTTGCTGGAAAAACAGGTACGGTAACTTTAACGATGAAGTAGATTTTGTTATTTGAACGATAATACATGGACTGTCTGTCGACAACTACATATATTGGGTGACAAACCTAGACAAGGGGACGTAGTGGGGATTCGGATAACCGACGAATAATACTGTACTGATTATTACGTACCAGGTTGCATGGTGCTGAGTGTGCGTGATCAACGGTCGCAACAGTTGCCAACCATTTCTTACTTAATTGGACGGTGCATAAAAATTTGTTCAAATGCACTTGACTATGAATATCACAAGCTAAGGTTCATAGAAGGTATGAAATATCGTGCATACACTCACTCTGGCTTGCCACATGTAACCAAATGTGAACAAAGTGCCATTGACGCCATTTTTGAATTACGGCAAGGTCACGCTTTTTATTTTGAGGCCTTGTAATGATATACGATATTCATAAAGAGTTAAGGGTTACTTTACATTCGATTTCTGATAGGGGAAAATAACTTCCGAAATTAGAAAAGGTAGAATATCAGGCAGAGATATTCGGAATGTCAAACTTTTAACGGTGCCTTCTTCGTTCAAAACACTCTCTGAAAGTTCAGGGGCATAGCGTGTACAGAAAGTGGACTGGAAGTGGGACAGCAAGCCAGACTAGCCATAAAACAAATCTTGTGAGACGTCCTTTAAATGACAAGAATCTTGACGAAATGGCATACCAACGCCAGCGGCAGAAATAGGGTATACGGGAATAGGTTAAATAAAAATGTTGGTATCTCTATCATTTGCCACATCTCCAACGAGATCTGACTGGCAGCGTGATTTTCCTGGGAGAACGAGATTTCAAATTCATGAGAGTTATTACCCAAATGGTATGATATGAATAGCAAGAAGTCACAATATCAGTGATCACTCTACTCTTTTTATTTCTTGTAACGATAATTGTGTGACAGTATATAATTAAGCAATAAAGCACACCCAGTGACGGTATACCACGAGATTTTGACCAGTTCACGACATACATGCACGAGCAATAGCGAGTGCATATATGAAGTGAACTGGTCAAAATCGAGTGGTATACCGTCGCTGGGTGTGATTTATTGCTATTATATCATAACAGTATATTGAAATTCTGGCTTGGAATGGCAAAAGCAGATTTTTGCTCAAGCTGAGAGCTCGCGCGTATGTCAGCCGTGGTATATCGCCAATATACCACGGTTCTTTTCGCGTCTCGACCTATCAGATCGCTGTATATGTGCCATCAATATACTGGTATGATAAAATACATGTATATATAAGTACAATATCTACTGCACAGAATAATTAACAGTCGTTTGTAAAAGGCACATATACAATATTGGTATACCTACAATATATCAGGAATAAGGTCATAACAAATATGACAGATAAAACTGTGTGACTGGTTAGAATACTTGTAGAAACCTTAAAATGAAATTATATGCTCCGCTTGTTTATGTAAAGAACATGACAAGCCAGCAAAGGGCTTTTTATCTATTATATGTTCTAGTGTGTGAATGTTACCAATAGAAACTGGATATTGTTCAAAAATTTAAATGATAGGGTAAATTTGTTACAGTCAGCCATTTAAAGTAACTCCTTACAAAAATTACAAAAACAGGTGATCCTGATACTGTTATAGTGCTAGAAGCATTAGCATCCAAATTGGTTATGCCAGAACAAGAACAACGGCCAATAACCGGCAGTAGGACCATGAAGATGGTGAGAAGTAACGATTCTGTAATCTAGCACTTTGCCAGCAACAAAAAGTCCAAAACAACGTCGCCTACAATACTATCAATGTGGTCCTTCAGCCACCCCACCCTTTCAAGTTGGCAGATTCTGCGAGACAAACCCATGGTAGTTGTCGTCGAAAAGGCATGAGGTGCCATGTTCAAGCAGATGGGTAAAAATACTGTCAAACTTATACTGTCTGAACCAGGCAGGAAATTAACTCTGGAGAGAAACTTAAAAAATGGTAACATAATGGTTAAACATTCTTTTAGACCCATCGCCTCTAAGACCCAAAAATATCAAACGGTTCGTATGTTCGTAAGTTAGACGCCATGGATGCTTCCGTTATCACTAAGCCTGTCGATGAAGTGATAACAGTTCATAGCACTGTCTGCACTGAAGGGCAAAACCAACGATGATGCTGTGCCCACACATTGGTCTTCAAAGTGCAAAGTAGTTGTTGAAAGGCAAAATTCAAAATTTTTACAGAGGTAGTTCAACGGACGGCGGTTGGCTAACACTGACTGGATAGCTCTTTCAATGGAATTGTACTCAGTAGCTACAAACCATTCTGAGTTGCTTTGTTCTGCTTTTCCTAACATTTTAACCTACTGTAACTGACCGCCGGTTCCACAGTGCTGTCACTATCACCATAGAAAGACCTATATGTTATTTTCCAGCATATTTACCTTCAGTTTAAATAAAATTTACGTAAATTACCAAATTATGTATATAACCAATCCTTCCGAATAATCCGAAAAGTATCAAAGAAAGACCCTTATGGTGAGTTTAGACATCTGCGCTAGAGATCTCAGTTACTTCATACTGGTCGTACATGTGGTTGGCGCTGGCACTAATGGTTGAACGCGGATTTTGAACGAAAGGGGGTTGGGTTGCGGGTAACTCAACCGGTGGTGAATTTGCCGAGAGGATACTTACAGTTCGGACAACGATGGACGATGTCTTGGCAATCGTCCATGCAAATTGGAATGCAACAGCAGATCCAAAACCTAGAGAGAGAGAGAGTGAGAGACAGAGACAGAGACAGACAGACAGACAGACAGAGACAGACAATGACACAGACACAGAGACATGGAAGGGTGAAAATTTTTTCGATTAATTTAAGATGTAGCTGCGATTTATAGCAAGCTGTTCGAATTTCTTATGTGTAGGGTATATGTGCTCAACACAGATTTAATTTTCTTACTGGTACTTGACCAGTATAGAAAAATGTCTATTGAATCGTATGCACACAAAGAGAAACGAAACATCCAGTAGCAAGGTTGTCCATCATTCTTTTATGTCTGTCGCTTAGCAATATGCAGAAATGTCTGATATCTTGAATATATCGTACCCCAAAATAAACAGAAGTGAACAGCAGAGCCAGGCCTTTACACTCGATTCCGAATCTACGTCGGTGACGATGTTGCTATTACACTTTGGACATATCGCCGCGACCGGAGACAGTCCGAATGTGGTGACGAACGTTGCCGCAGCGGGAGCTGTCACCACGACTGTCTGGTCGTGTTGGGTGGTGGCTTGTGGGTATGGTTGATGGACCTGGGGCTGAGGTTGCTGCAAGTATATGTAGTGGGGACGTCCTGGCTGCGGTTGCAGCTGCTGTGCTGGGTTGTACGTTGGATGTTGGACTGGATTGTAAGCAGTGGGAGGCGGCTGATGGTTCCAGTCCTGCGGTACATCTGGAAAGTAAAAAGACAGACTGACGGGACAAGACAATAAGTCACAAGTGATTCAAACGAACTCGTTTTTGCCTTTTTTTCGTACCATAACGTAAGGCCTCCTCCACACACACTGGGGAGGGGGTAAGAAAATCTCAGCAGACCCTCAAGTAGCGGGCACTGGCCGGGGTAGTGAAGCACTTGGAAACACAGATAAAATTAGCGGGTTGAAAATATTTCACATCAATGATCGCAAGAGTTACCTTACTTTTAAATCAGATTTCCTATCTATAGGATACATTCAAATATCATATGACATGGAAAATATCTTTTACACTTGTGACGTTTACCGTAAAATGTCAGGCCTGACATGGGAAGGTAAACGTCATCAGTTTGAGCGCGCCGGAACTATTTCAAAGATGGCGACTTTCAATCAAAACAAACTCGCCATTTTCTATCCATTCATTTTTTTTTAATTGTAGGATACGATAAAAAAAACCCTCAATTTTGATGTACCTCGTTGGAAACATTTTTTCAAAAAGGCTGTTTAGAGGTTATCATATTGAACTGAATAAAAATATATTTCTCGAAACAAAGAACGGGAATCACGAGATGTCCCGGCCGCCCCGCCCGCCAGCCTAGGATACCGGCTCGCTTTGCCGCTCAACGGTGACGAACGCGTACTGTAGACTGTAGTGTGGTGTTGAGTGACCGTTCGTAAACAATTTATTTCCGTTTGCAAAATTAACGCGCGGTACGTTTTGTGGGTAATTTTCGAACAGTTAAGCTCAAAAATAAACAAGTGTTTTGTCGTTACCATTTATTTTTCCAATCCCCAAATAAATAATCACGATCAAATGAAATGTGCCTCTTCTGTTGTCATTTTGTGCGGGAAACAACCTGATCTGTTGTCATTTGCCAAGATGTCGTTCGACAGTGACCTCAGCGAATTTTTAGCTCTTGCCGATTCTTTATCTGAAGACGAAATTTTCCAGCAATTACCACCCTGGACATGCCATCAACAACAAAAACAACAACATCCACGCTATGCCGAATTCTCACTTGATGAGGAGGAAGAATTTGTCACCATGCAGAGAAAGAAAAATACCATCAGAAGTACCAACACTGCCGTCAAACAGTTCTCACTGTGGCTGAAGGCAATGAAACCGAACGAGCATCGACCACTCCTTGAAATTCAACCAACCGATCTCGATTCGTATTTAGCAGGCTATTTCCTGGGTACGAGACAGAGTGATGGTCGCGAATACGAGCCGGACACACTGACTGGCTACCAACGTGGGATAGACCGCTTTCTCCAGGAGAATAATTACGGACACTCTATAATCAGAGATGACGAGTTTAAAAGATCGCGTAAATGTCTGGCCGCAAAACGTTCTCAACTGAAGAAACTAGGCATGGGAAATAAACCTAATGCAGCAGATGCCCTGACCAGCGAGGAGGAAGCGATCTTTGTGGAGAAAGGCATCGTCGGACGAAACAGTCCTGAGTCCCTGTTTTACGCGGTATGGTTAAACAACACAAAAATACTTGGCTTTCGGGGTGGACAAGAAAATCGTCAACTAGCATGGGGTGACATCACGCTCAAAGCAACGCCGAATGGATCTGAATACCTCGAATTTAACGAACGCGAAACTAAAGCACGGCACGGACAGATTGGGGCGATCCGGCAATTCAGCCCCAAGATCTTCGCAACCCCGACAAAGCCGGACACTTGTCCCGTCACAACGTACAAGGTATTCAGAGATCGTCGACCCGCGGAGATGTGTTGCGACTCAAGCCCATTCTATCTGTCAATAAATTCAACCCGAGAGCCAAGTATGGTACAAAAACAGCCGATGGGACAGAACAAACTTGCTACTGTGCTGAAGACTACAGCAAAGAACGCGAAAAATCTCTGGGAAAAAGGTAAATCACAGCGTAAGAAAGACTAGTACTGCCATTACCAAATTGCATCACGCCGGAATTCCGCCGACACAAATCCAGCAACTGTCGGGACACAAAAATATCCAAAGTGTCAATCACTACGCAACAGCGTCATTCGAGCAGCAGCAGCAAATGTCGGACATTCTCAGTGATCCCACCCCGTCCACGTCTGCCATCGCTAACAGAGAGTCAACCCCGCTTACCTTCTCTTCAAGTTCAAGTCAACAATCGGCCAGTCACCACCGATCAACATCAGGCGTATTCAGCAGTGCGACGATCTACGGTGGCACCTTCACTGTTAACGTGGTCGCACCAACTCAGAAAGTGTCAGCTCCGAGTCCGATGAGAAAGCGGCGGAGAATAATATTTGAATCTTCAAGCTCAGAGAGTTCACAGGACTGAACTTGATACAAACTGACATTTTAACGAAGTTGAGTGTTGTCATTTTGTACGAACAAAGTTGTTCCAAGCCATTTCTCGAGGCATTGTTTAGATTTTACGGCAGGTTTTTCCAGTTTTTCCCACGCTCAAACATACAATCAAATACAAGCAATCAAAATAAAAAAGACACGCTTAATTTATAATTTGCAATGATCAATATATTGATTTGAAGAAAACTTGAAATTTACATTAAATTCTCAATTTTTAAACGATGTTTACTACGTTTTATGAGGTTGCGAAATGCTGTTCTATGCACACACTCGTGCACTCCGCACTGTGTGCTAAGCTTGCAAGATGCAATGTTGACATGTTGTAATTGTTCACGATTTTTTGAAGTTCTAATTAAAACCGAAGATTTTCAATGAAAATCACCTCGTATCCTTGTATTTCATGACGAATGGATCAGAAATATGACATGTTTAAGTATCAGTGTGAATAATATACGTACGAATGCACGAAGTATGGAATAATCCAGGATTCTCAGAGGTAATCCTTCCCTCGTGTTCTGTGGACGCACTTGACCCAGACTTGTTCATTGAGGTCAACCGAACGTGTGCGGAAGTATATATCCACAAAAAAATAGTGCAAATTTTAGATCGTCCGGTCGTGTATTAAAAGTGGCCAAACTATTAAAAGTCAAACAATAGTTTGTCATATGATAAAGAGGTTATCGCTCAATATCAATTGTGAGTAGAGATGCGTTACTACTCGTGCCGTCATGGGCCGCATCACACACTCGCCTACGGCTCGTGTGTGATGCTGCCCATGACGTCACTCGTAGTAACGCATCTCTACTCACAATTGATATTGAGCGATAACCTCCAAATACTTTTACAAAAATGTATATATCATCCAGTTGTTCACTTGTTACGACTGAAAAAATTGTCAGTTTCATTTCGCGCCTTAATCGAATATCAATTTGTTGCATTTCCTACAATTTTTCGGTGGCACGATATGCGCACTGTTATTGGAAATCAAACCTGTCTTGTCATACTAGGTTTATCATGATTGTTCTGTAAGACAAACATCTACTATTCTCTTCCTACAGTTTGCTGAAATATAAAGCATGAACCTTGTCAACTTGTTAACATGCTAAAAATGCCAATAATGTTGTTCTCGCACTTAAATTCCGCTCATTGCTAAGATTTAATCGTAAACAATGAAATTGAACATAAATCATATGCAGGCTTTCTTGAAAACTTGGAACTGAGTAGATCAAAAATGTCAGAGCAAAAATACTTCAAGATATGAGTCAGAGCCAAAGGATCTTAAAATTATTTTCCAGACACTGACGGGCTCTCTCTCTCTCTCTCTCTCTCTCTCTCTCTCTCTCTCTCTCTCTCTCTCTCTCTCCTCTCTCTCTCTCTCTCTCTCTCGCCCTCACACGGTGAACACACGGGATAAGAGAGCTCCGCCTTTTTTGGCTTTTCTGTGTCTTTTGGACTTCTGTTTCGGTCAGGATTGATTCAGCTAAGTTGGTTTTTGTTTCTATTTGGTGTCTACTATATTTGGGGTCTGTTTTGTCCTATTTTCTTGAGGATTGAAAGGGATTCTGTTCTTTGGGGTTTAGGTTGGCACGCCATACCAATATGGCTGCCAACCAATACAGTGTATCGGAGTTCGAAGAGGACACTGACAATGCCTTTTCGAAACTCTCAATGAGATATGGCCTAAAATTTGAAAGTCTTGAAGGCATAATGATTATGTTGAAAGTGTTTCACGAGTTGTTGATACCTCTAGCTGCTTCTAGAATGAATAAGTGTGTCGTTGTCTTTCTCAAAACAATTTCAAAAGTGACACAGGTCTGCACTGAAGGTGTTCATGTAAATGGAATCTTTCTGCAGCCAACTCCCATGGTTCAACCTGCAACAAAAGTGATTATATCAAATGTTCCTCCATTTATTACCAACTCACGTTTATATGGACAATTGTTGCAATATGGGAAAGTTTTAGAGCATACTTTTCGTCATATTTCTCTCGGTTGTCCCAGACAAGATTTGAAACATGTAAAATCCTTTCGTAGACAGGTTTATATTGTTCTGAAGCCAGAGTTCAAGACGTTCAATGGCGTTTTGCGAGTCAATTACAATGGCAAATATTACCCTGTTTACATATCCACTGATGAGTTGAGATGTTTTTTATGTCAGTGTATAGGACATGTTCGGAAGAACTGTCCGAAAAATTTTACTGAAGAGACCACTGAGTCTGAACTACAGCCTCAACTTGAAACTGCCAATGAAAATACAAATCATGTTGATTCCGATGATAAAACTGATAACACTTCATCATCCGAGACTCTGACTCAAGCTCCATCATCTCAGAATGACAATGCAATATCAAGCAGATCTAGATCCTGATGACAGCGCTGCCCAAAAATCGATCTTCCCTCGGATAACAATTCATCAGTTGCACACAATGCAAATAAGACAGATGTACTGTCTGACGACCGAATTTTGAAACAGATGTCTCAATGGCAATACAATCCACAGAGCCAATAAAACGGTCAATAGACAATGTGGATGACGATAGTGATGAAGACAAATCTGCTGGCAATCAAAATAAATATCAGGCTGTTGACTCGGAAGACGAGTTTCAGAACTTCAAACGATCACAAAGAAAACTTCTGAAAAATTGCAATCTCCTATGCGTAAGATCAAAGCAATAATACATGATAATAACAATGAGGCTGCTGGTGAGACACTTTTAATAGATGCAAATGTTGTTCCTGACTCTGGTCAGTTTCATGTTCTCAGTACACTCAATGCGGACGGCTCTGACAGTGAATCAGATGACGAGAGTGTAAATTCTTCCCAGGAAGAAGACATAAACAGCAGATTTGCATGGTACTCTGGGCTTACAAAACGATCTAAATCACGGCTACAAGTGGCTCATAATAAAGTTATCAGATTTCTGTTGAATGTCCCGCCTAGAGCTCACATTGGGCCGGGCGAATTCCGTCAAGTAGGTATGTTGCCTGTTGAACAGAGAGTAAACCAACTTAAACTTAATCATATGCATAATATCTTCAATGACCATGCCCCCGATTACATGAGAAATCAAGTACAAAGATACATAAGCTGTTACAATACAAGAAATAGTGTTGCATCTTTCAAGATTCCAAGGGTAAAAGGTTGTGGCATTAATTCCTTTAATTATACAGGTTCCGTAATTTGGAATAGTTTACCTTTGTCACTAAGACAATGTGAGTCAATCAGTGTGTTCAAAAAAAGAGTAAAAGACCACTAATGTCAAGAATGTTTCTCTGATTTTAATGAATGATATCTATCTATCTACATTTTATAAAACATAATTGTCATGACATTTCCCCAAAGTATTCCAATACATCAAGCAGAACAATTGCCGTCTTGTCAAATCAAATCCGTCATTTTGTATTTTTTAACATCGAGGACCACAATGGAAATAAGCATCAATTGCTTTCTTGTGTTATCCTCGGCAGTAATGTGAAATGTACATTTTATATATTTTATTTTAATTGCCAAATAAATTCAATCAATCAATCAATCAATCAACAACCCTTGTCTCAATGTCATACCGTACCGACACAAGAAAAACTCATGCTATTTCTCGAAAATATTAAATCCCTTAAAAATCATGTTGAGAGATGCCGGGAATTCTGTCCAAATCAAATGATCTACTTGAAGCTCTGTCAAACGCATATAAGGCATCTTCGACTGATAGGCCACTTAAATAAAGAATTGGCAAATTAATGAAAAGGGTGAGGAATGATATGAGAAAAAACGGACTGGCACCAATGTTTTGATTGTTTTGCTCAACCTCCTTCCATAATGATGAAGTTCATCTTTTTACAACTCTTGTTGCCATTAATTCTGGCTCGTCTATCAATTCTCTCGTGTAATACTCGTGGTTGTAGAGATGCTTTGAAACGCTACACCATTCTTGAGTCACTGAAGTCTGAATACGACAGTGATTGTATGTTCCTTCAGGAAACACACACCACAATAAGTGATGAACCTTTATGGAGAGTTTTATGGCTGGGAAACATTGAATTTTCACACCTTAGCACTTCCTCCGGAGGAGTTGCAATATTATTCCATCCAAAAGCACAGGTTGATGTGTTACAAAAAGGATGACGTCATACCCGTTCGTCTTATTCATGTTCACGCAAAAATTAACAATCACCAGTACCATTATTAACCTATACGCACCGAATGGTGGCCAAACACGTCTCGTTACCTTCCAAAAACTAAAACATCTCCTCAATCGAATTCAATCTTCCTCAGATCCCATCGTTTTAGGTGGTGATTTTAACTGCACAGTAGATGCCAAAATAGACAGACACAGTGGGAGAGAACCTCATCCGGAGTCCTCAAAGTTCATCCAAATATTATTAAAAGGTTCAAATTAGTTGATACCTGGCGACAGCTTCATCCCTCAAGCAGTTGTTATTCATAGCATGGACACAATGCACATGTGCGAATTGATCGTCTCCATGTCAGCAAACACAGTACCAACAGAGTTCAACCATAGACCCTCGAGGGTCTATGGTTCAACTCGCGATGATCATCCCTGTCACTTTTTCCGATCATTGTATTGTTCAAATGCGTATCACTCAAAAACAAATCAAAACTAAAAGTGCCTGCTGGGCTTTAAATACCTCTCTTCTAGATGACGAGGTTTACAAAACCCTTATCACTGATTTCTGGCAAGACTGGAAAACAAAGAATCAGATTATGATTCTATTCAGCAATGGTGGGATGTAGCTAAAGTACAAATCAAATCGCTATCACAACAATATGGCATTGGTCGTCGCAAAAGTGAGCTTGCAGCAAAAAGAAGACTAATCAATGAACTTTCGAATCTGGAAAATGAAATCTCTTCAAATAACATTAACTATGCGGAATATGAACAGAAAAAGGCCCAGATCAATGAATTTCTCAAAACAGAAGCCAGAGGAGCCTGGGTTCGCTCTAGATTTCAATTCATCAATGAAAGTGATAAGTCTACACGTTACTTCTTTGATCAAGAAAGACGAAAAAGCTCACGAAAAATGATGACCCACTTAAAAATTAATAACACCATAACTGAAGACCCAGTGATTATTCGTTCTACAGCAAGAGACTTTTACAAATCACTGTATACCCCTAATGAAATAGACTTAGATTGCCTCAATGAAATTTTGACAGATGTCCCAAAACTCTCAGATGAGGCAAAACAAGCTCTTGATCAGCCATTTACCTTTGATGAGTTCGCTAAAGCTGTGGGCTTACTTTGTAACAATAAATCGCCTGGAATCGACGCGGGATTCCGTCGGAATTCTATAAATGTTTCTGGAACATGATGGGACGAGATGTATATGAAGTGTTCCTCGATTCAATTCAAAGTGGATGTTTACCACTGTCTTGTCGCAGAGCATTGATCACACTCTTGCCAAAGACTGGAGATAACGGTTTTCTCAAAAACTGGCGACCCGTTTCACTTCTGTGTGCTGACTATAAGATCTTCACCAAGACTCTTTCCCTGAGACTGAAATTTGCCCTTTCTGAGATCAGGCTTACTGTATTCTAGGTAGATCAATTTTTAATAATATTCACTGTATTCGTGACACTCTTTTCCATGCAAATGAACAGCAAAAGCCTCTCGCTATTGTGTCTCTCGATCAAGAAAAAGCCTTTGATAGAGTTCATCACGGTTATCTTTTTAACACTCTTCAAGCTTTTGGTTTCGGCGAAAGTTTTATACATTGTATTCAGCTTATCTATAATAATACTGAAAGTATTTTAAAGGTGAATCACGATCTTACAGCACCTTTTGCTTTCGGTCGTGGTATCCGTCAAGGATGTGCCCTGTCAGGGCAATTATACACTCTGTGCATTGAACCTCTCTTACATAAACTGCGGACAAGTGGTAGTCTACAGGGATTTACAGTGCCTGGTCCTGAGTCGAGGAAAAAGATCCTCTCTGGATACGCCGATGACATTAATATTTTTGTCACTCACAATCGTGACTTTGAAGGTCTTCATATTGGCTAAAGGTGTATGAAGGGGCTTCAAATGCCAAAATTAACTTTCAGAAATCAAAGGGTTTATGGGCTGGAATTTGGCGTGAAAGACATGATTCTCCTTGCTTGGAATAATGAGGGCTTGAAATTTCTAGGTGTTTACTTGGGTAATAATGTGAACTACACTGCTAAAAACTGGGAAGGTCTATTAGAATCAGTTGAACGGACTCTTAAAAAGTGGAAACCATTTGCAAAGGCTATCTCCTATCGGGGAAGATCTCTGATAATCAATCAATTGGCAGCTTCTAAACTATGGCATAAGATGTTATGTTTAATACCTCCAGATGGCCTAGTCATTAATATTCTTATACCACTCCAAGTCATGTGACCTATCGTTCTTGACATCCATTTATCCCTGAAATCACGACTGCCACCTATTGTTCTCATGCAAATTAGTAATCAGTCACACTTTTATTCATATGTAAATAAGTAATCACCACACTTTAATGAAAGAAAATCATTATCATATCAATAAAAGTGTAGTGATTACTTATTTAAATATGAAAAAAAGTATGAACGATTACTAATTTGCATGAGAACAATAGGTCCAGTCGAGATGCCTAAAGCATTCACACACATTCAATAACACAATAAAGACAATTCTTCAACTGATATGTTAAAACATCACATTTTATAATTCAATTTTAACTTTCTTTGAACCATGCTCAATATAAGCAACATGATTTGTTGATGAAGATCTGTCTATTTTTTGATTCGGCGTCTTCTTGGGTTGGACAATTCTGTCTGTTTTGTTATGTTGTTTCGTAGCAACTTCAGAAACTGGTTTACTTACAGCTTCCTCTGCTTTAACACTAGATGAAAATGGTAGATGTATTCGACACATGCTTTTGTAGTGAGATCGACAAACATTTGAGGCGCGTAAACCGTTATCTGATCTGTGACCTGTTTGTTATTTGATAAGCTGCTCATCGAATTTCTGATGGTACAAAGATGTTGCCACATTCACCTGAAATTATCAAACACAAAACAAATGTCACAAATAGCATGGAAATAAGTACAGCCTATTTATTAAATATGTTTGTGGAATACAGGAAAGAAATTCTGTGATATTGCCACACACACAACAAAATATTTTGATCAATGAATTTAATTTTATAACTTTACAGAATTCGTTTTATGATTGTATGAATATCTTAGTAAAAGAATAAATTACCTTGCCAGAATTCCCAGTGTGATGGCCTTCTATCCAAGCCATCTCGCACATTTGCTTCACGTAAAGGCGCCTACTTTCTGGTAGGAGAACTTGATTACCCCTTGGCAAGGGTCGTCGATAGTACGGTCCTGTCGGCGGTATAATCGCCAAGTTCTTTTTATAAGTTGAACTACACATCGTGGATTGGATGAACTCTGTTACAGTAGTAGCGGCTGCTCTTATAGGGCAGTTTGCCCGTGTAAAATCCACTTTGGTTGTTTTTACATGGCCGTCCATGGACCTCTAGGAAGTCTCCAGGGTTATCAGATCAGACAAGTTGACAAGATCCATCTTGACCAGTCAAAAAACACCAAAATGGCATTGAAAGCCTGATGCATCCACGAGGCAATCACATGCATCTACAGATTGAATGCCTTCTCCCTAGCCAATAGCCAATACGACAGAGTAAGACAAGCCATTTTATTTAACCAATCAGACTAAAACAGTTTCCTTCTACACAGGTGCATTATACCACTCTGTAGCCCTTATTCAAATGCAGATTTACAGTTGACCAGAGCCCTTGTCCTACTTGTCTGGGATAGGTCATTCTCCCAAACTCGCATGCCAGGTGCATAATGACCTGGATCGTTATTTTGCAGGGAACGGTAACGATCCAGGTGAAATAACATCCATTCATCTTAATATTTCAATTTCAGATATTAATGTTGATTCTATCTCATTTAGTAAGTTCTGGAGAAAAGAGATTTACAGTTTATTTATCAAAAAGCTTTACTGCCAGAAATATTTAAATAGACTGCCAACGCCATGGCACGACCTCTTGTCAATTCCAAATGACATTAAAGCAAACTTTAACACAGTGTATTCAGAACCTCTCAGCAGACGTGGCAGTGATGTCCAGTGGAGAGCGATACATGGCTGCTTGGCAACTGGTCGTTATCTGTGTTTGAGTAACCTGAGAGACAGTGCCGATTGTAAACACTGTGGAGAAATGGAGACACTTTTTCATCTTATACTTGACTGTCCAGCAATACAACCGTTACATGAGTACTTGAATCAATGGCTACAGAAAATACTGAACACTGATATAATACCTTTGACCTGGTACGTCATCGGAATGCCGAAAGGACAAACAGTTCATCGCCACCTACATCAGCTTTGTAACTATCTTATGGTCACAGCAAAAGTTTCAACTATATACTGCCGATTGGACGAAGTGCCACGACCACTTAGTATGTTTAAACGACGTGTTCGCAGCAGAATCATCGTAGATTTCAACTACTATAAAATGAATGGAAACATTGAAAATTTTAAGAACATTTGGTGTAACGACAATGATATCTGTGAAGTGAACACTGACAATGAACTGTCTCTTAAGATATGAACATTGCTCTAGATAATGTTCCTCGTGGAAAATAGAACTGCACACCCAGAATCCTTAGCGCATACTGACAATTTCACTTGTATGTACATTTATATCTACCTTAAAAACAGATGTAACTTGATTTGAGAAAATTTGACTGTTCATATTTTATTGTAAATATTAAAGATTTTGTGAACAACTCAAAACTAACTCTCTCTCTCTCTCTCTCTCTCTCTCTCTCTCTCTCTCTCTCTCTCTCTCTCTCTCTCTCTCTCTCTCTCTCAACTGAAGTTCCATTTTGCTGATTCTGGAGGAAACGTCAAAGCCAACCGTTTTAAATCTTGAGATCCTGAGACACGCATGCTTAACATCAAACTTTTATGGGGTAACAGAAACACGCAAGGACTTGCCAAACCCTTAAATTTAAATGGCCGCCCGCCCGTATGAATTCTGTATGGCGGGAATAATGAATCTTAATAGATAGAATATTTTAGTTGTGAAAACAGAGATTGGTGATGTGATAGTATGGTCATTGTGTCGCGTTTTGCAGTTTACAATTAAGACTCCCTTGTACACACAAAATTAAAACAAGGTAAAGGAGGGAAAATTCAGAAAATTCATTATTTTGTGACCAACGACAGAATATATTTCACTTCGGTCACACCAGCCACCGAACAATTTAGAGTCCGTCGCAATCTTTTCAACCGAAGAAATGTAGAAAGTCGATTTAACTTCATTTTTTTATCTCCATAAGAAAACATGTAGCGTTATAAATAATATATGATATAAAAAATGATAATATGAAAAGTGAGAAATCGCTGTGCTCGATGCAGAGTATTATAAATTATAACACAAATTACTTCAAATACAAAATAATGATATCTATAACCACAGAGTAACATTATAAGCAGAGTGGCAACACCTATTGTTTAAGGCGTGAAGCGGTTACGTAAGCAATCCATGTTTGCCTCGCCTCACGAAGCTCTTGGCTCTCTTTTCCGAAGAGTGCCGACCATGCACCCTTCGGTAATTTCGGATTTTCACCAATTGTTAAGCGAAAGTATGTTTGACAAAGTTTGTGTTGTTGTTGTCGTGTGGTGCTGATCGGAATTGATGTGCTGGCAAAAACGGGAGTGTTTTTTAGCTTCAGGAAAGTGGGTTTTACAGTTTTAAAAATTCCTCTCATATTTTATGAATATATAATGAGTGTGTTTGAACCAAATTTGAAAGTCTTTTATCGATACTGTCTGGTTTTACTCAATGGTTTACGGTCAGTCATACCGTCTTTTACACGTGCGTCAAGAAAGGACATGTTTATGAAACTGCTGGCGTGTTATGTTTTGATTGGCGTGAAGCAGTGTTTCTGGCCTGAGAGCTCACAAAGTAACTATGGTTGCTACGCGACTGGCAGTACGATGCCATCTCGTCGTATGTTTTGCATAATCTCGTGTAATTATCAACCACAAACAAAGCCTCCAAAAAGTTTAACACCTTTGAAGCTCATTTTAATATGAAAAGCCAATAGTCTACCGAGACGACCATGGAACAAAAGGCATGCAAGTGTTGCCACTCTGTCCATCTTACTCTGTGCTATAACTTAAGTTTCATGCATCCTGCAATCCCCAGACAGAAGTTAAAGCTGTCTGAGGATTGCAGGATGCAAGAAACTGAAGTACAGATATCATTACTTTGTAATTGAAGTAATTTGTGTGTGTGTGTGTGTGTGTGTGTGTGTGTGTGTGTGTGTGTATATATATATATATATATATATATATATATATCGAAGTATACAGATGTCCTTGTGGGAAATTACAGTGTTCTATGCTAAGCAGAGCGTTATATCCCTTGAAGAGTAACTGTCAAGTCAAAGGCGTGGTTTACAAGGCCAAAGTATCAACGGAGGGCAACGAGAGAGGGTTTACATTGGCCTCACTGATAACACCTTCAAGACGCGCTACACTAACCACATGCAATCGTTCCGTAACGAGAGATACAAAAACAATACCGAGTTGTCAAAGTTTGTATGGAACTTAAGAAGCAAGGACCAAGTCTTTGACATTTCGTGGTCAATCATTGACAAAGCATCGAGCTACTCTAACATAAGCAAGCGATGTAATCTTTGTATATCAGAAAAGCTGCACATTATCAATGCTGACAAATCTACACTGTTAAACAAACACTCTGAGTTGGTTTCAAAATGTCGCCACCAAAACAAATATTATTTATCAAATTTTAACACCACCTACAAATAGAATGGTTCGTCCCAATCATATATGTAAGAGTGTCGAGCTAGTAATCCTTTCACTTCTATCTGAGGATTGCAGGATGCATGAAACTTAAGTAATAGATTTGATTACTTTGTACTTGAAGTAATTTGTTTATATATATATATATATATATATATATATATATATATATATATATATATATATATATATATATATATATATATATAATATTCCCAAGGCCAACCAGTGATTTCCGTCATTGACTACAAAAGTTGTTATACGTTAAATTTTCATATCTGTAAGGAAAACTAAAATAATATTCAAACATTGTTATCAACCAGTTCTTCAGACGTTTGTGACTCTATAAACTGTCGATTTTGTTATGCGTTCTCACAACTCTTTGCTGTTCTCTATAACATACGTCGATGACACGGCCTTCCAATGACGTCATATGCGTGTTGTTATTACCTGTGAATTAAAACCTCATGCCCGACTTCAAGCACGGACAGCTGTAACTTTTGACTACGCATTTGTCGGTGTTGATTCAATATACTATGGTTCTCAAAAAGTCCCGTCACCATTGCTCGGACTGAGGATACTGGTGTATACTATTTGCAATTTGTTTTTCCGAGATCCAATGAAAGCCACAATGTATGTTTTTTTTTCTGCTGTCAGTTCTGTCTTAATTTTCCGAAGACAAGAACAACAAGTTGCGCACCAATAGATTGTACGATAGCCGCACATTGTTTGGCAATGTATAAAACCGAGAGTCGTATGACATTTGAACCATGGTGCATAGATCAGTGCATAAATCAATGCAGGACAAACAAAGCTTTGTGCGTAAGAAAGAACACTATAGGATCCGGGTTAGAAAGTTCATCGAGCCTCATGTGTTTCCTTTTGTCATTTCTTCCTCCACGTATTGAATTCTTTTTACCAGTTTTTAAGTGTCACACTTATCAAATCCCTCCATGATTGACATATGTGACAACTGTTACACCAGAGACAGCCGGTCGCGCTCGTGAAACCACAAGCTTAGGTTTAACGTCTTGGAGGTACAAGTTTTTCTTTAGAATTGCATTCGAAACGCTTTCGTCATCCTCGAATTAGTTGATGCATAGACAGTGGAGGGGGCTATTATCTGTGATTTATGAAAATTTCAAAACAGGCGTGTTGTTTTGTATCTTGAGATCCTGAGTCATACATGGTTCATTCCAAACCCTGGGAACTTATCCCCGAATTACAAGTGTACACTGGACAATTCAAACTCAACATATCAATTTTCTCCAAAATGAGGAGTCAAAAGTCGTATTTTTTGTTTGAATACACAGGTAAAACTTCCACATTCAAGTTGATTTCAAGGTTGTAGACCCTAGTGTTTGCAATTGAGGTCACAGGTTGTCCTATAGACACGGTCAGGTGTGAAAAGTCTACATCACACATTCTATAGCCAAAAGTCAACACATAGGGAAAATGTTGGCAGGGGGGAGGACGGTCACCTCAACGCTGTGATGACAAGGAATATACCCCGCCAATGGCAGAGCCATCCGCTGCTTTCAAAGTGTTCTTTTTAGGAAAAAAATTGTTGTAATTTATCACGTTTTTCTAAAAAGCCAATTAACAAGTCAAAAGTAAGAAAAGAGGGACTTTTTTCAGAAATTTCATTATTTTATGACTATGGCCATTAAGCAAATTAATATAAAGAGACATAGAAGGAAGTCATGGAAAATGTAAAAAAATATCAATATTTATGTAACATATTTGCAATATTTGCCGTAGCTTCGTGAGTACCAAGGTGTTTTCATCATTCACAAATTCATTGGGTGACTGTACATGTCCTAACGTCACATACAGAGCACAACTGGTTTTCTCTCCTAACCCCTCCCAAATGTGCTTACGGTGTTTAAAGGAGGAATCAGTGTTATAAAAAGTACACACGCAAAGTGGTGGACAGTTGTAGTTGATACCTTCGTTCAACCATAGACATTAGAAGCTACCGTTTCTTCTCTACAATCCCTGTCAATGTTCACCTCAAGCGTAACGACCAATCGCTCCCAACCCTGCTGCGATTATTCACAGTCCAGGTACAGAGAGTACAGTAAATTTTCGATCGGATTCGAACCCACATCATACGGCACCCAGTACTCTGAAAGGTTGGACTCGATCCATGATTGGCGGGGGTTCGGCTGACTCGCAGCGTGTTTGCAAGGTTATATCTGATTGGTCGATTATCACTATTCACAGCAACTTAGGAAGTTTATTTGTATTATTTAATTGTAACGGTAAGATTCTGCCAACCAATTGGATAACAGCTTCGAAATCGCTGCGAGTCGGCCACGGGGGTTTAGACTTCAGGGGCAATCATATCGCGTATACGGTAACTGTATGCAGCGCCACAGTAAAGCGAACCTGATGTATCCTGGTATTGCAGATCCCCCCTCGTCACGCCGTTGAACGTGACCCTTGATGATGGCCAGACCCTTGACTTACCTGCATTCTTAGCCGGTGATCTGTCAGACATCCTGCCGAGAATACTGATGGATTCCTGAAAGGCTCTGAACTAAAACTTAAAACCTGCAACGGCTGGACGTAAACAGGGGTGCTACTCAGATATTCATCAAGTCCAGGCCGATACTTGTCCAATCAGAACACAGCATCATTGCTCCGGCATGAATACATAACAAGGACTCCACATCAACAGTGACATGAAGACGACTACTGCTATTCTTCTTCTATATTTTAAAGAAAGGGCGTTTGACACTATGCTGACAATGACACAATTTATCGGACAAATTTTAAAGAAAGGGCGTTTGCACGGTCACACAATTTACCGAACAAATCAAAGCTCAATGATAGATGCAACGTTTGAAGCGTTTCCTAGTAATTTTGTTGTGCTTGTATTAGCTTGTGCAACGCTGTGAGTCACATCCAAAAGTGAACTGTTAACTTTTCAACATAGTCAGTACGTGTGTACTGCGACACTTACTTTTCGACAACGGGATTTCGGTTTTGACAAGAGTTTATTTATCAAAAGCAACCTTGCTAATTTGGAAAATGTGTTTTTTCGAGGTTAAGACATATCGATCCAATATACTTTAGACTGAAAGAGAAAAAATGAGCATGTATAAAATGCAATGGAAAGCTACAAGTATTGTCCCTGTAATCAGCACTGATACACTGCAGTATGACAAAAAAGGGTGGTTCAAGAACCTTTGCCATTATCTGATTATTTGCCATGTGTTTCATTAGCTGCATCATCTCCTTTCTGTAGACGCACCACTTCCTATTTTGACTTACATACAGATTGGTATATGGCGGTGCCGCATGTGAGGCAGGATGTGCTCACCCTTTCGAACGCCTCACATCACCTTTCTTTTAGAATTTGATTTCGCGATACAGATATTGGTGCGCTTTTCATAGAATGAGCCGTGCTATGCTGTGCTGTGTTTGTCATATACAACAGTATGTACTTTTGACCCATGATTCTTAGATAACGGACCTGTATGATTGCTGTTAATTTTCCGACAGAGAAAATTTCAGCTCAGTTACCGCGAGGCTCCATTTAGGAGCACCCGTTGTGTGCAATGGTCACGTACAGGGCTTAGATTGTTCACTACACAGCTGAGTGTTGCAAAAGTTTCACGTCTGTAGGTCATTGACATGAAAACAAACCTTTTCATGAGTTGATCAAAGTTGAATAATTGTTAGGCGCTACTAGATTGACACCATCGGACATGGAAATAAGTAAATTGATACTTCTCGTTTGAATTTACAGAAGTTTTGACAATATCTATCAAAGGTGAAGTTATCACGTCAGGTTTCCGCCTCGAGACACTCCGTGGAATTCAGTGAGTATCTAAGTATTAATACAATCCAATGTGGTTCTGAAGCAGTTTTTCTCTAAGCGCTGTACTGTTTGGAGCCATTGTTTAAACAAGCTTTGACTTATTTCATCAAGACTGATTTACATGTAAAATTCAACCAGGTGTGAACTGAAAATGCTCGGCACGTGTTTCAGCATATATTGCAATTGTCTGTAAAATGACCTTTTTCTTTGATATCATTTTACAAGTTTGTAACTTCATCAAAATTTGTTGTAATCAACATCATCATCAATGTTCATCCTATGAATTGAAAAATATTTTAAGTATACGAATGCTATTGTATAATTCTCATTCATTATTACTTTATATAGCAACATCACTGTCCCGGGGGTCAAGCCCTCGGCTCAACTGCTGCATGCTGAGGGCGCTTGCAAGGTCTGGGCGTAGCCGTCGAGGGACTGTAAGATAACCGAGGATATGCTCTATCCGATCAGTCTGTAGCATTTGGTGAAATATGTTATGATGGCCGCTCATGTGACTGACCGTATGAGATCTTACGGAAGTGGACCTCTTACGACCATGTGGGGTTGTCTCACATTTAGAACTACCACAATATCGTTTTTGAACTGGCCAATCCAGCTGCGTGTACTTACCTAACACCACAGTCCCCCTGTGCTATTAAACACCGACAAATTTTGCATGGGGCACTGTGAACTGTGACGATGTGATGATGATTTAAACAAAGGTAACAAAGAGTTTTGCCATGCGATATGCATGTTTCATTGTTGAATCACGGGAAGGTCACACCTGTTATCTTGGTGGCCGTCTCTACCTTCGATCTCTGATACGGGGAAATAACTTGCGAAATTAGAAAAGGAAGAGTGTGCCTCGGAGAAAGGTATTCGGAATGTCAAACTTTTCACAGTGCCTTTTCTCGTCTACCACTTGTTGAGGCTCATTTTGAAGCTCATGGAGTGAATAAACTTTTTACACACCTATTTTAAGAAAATCGACTATTTTACATTTTCTCCATACAGTTAACACAAGGATGGCCGCCGTTTTGAATTTCGACTATCAGTAAATTCAAAGTATGCATTTTCATGGTACTACAATGTTCACGGTCACACCCGAAATTTATTCTTGGTATTGAAAGATAATGGTTAAAGTTTTTCCACGGGGAGAATTTGAGCAAAATTTAAGTCTTACAATTCAATGCGTTCAACCTTCAGAAACATGTCAACGTTGCTTATCATGCTACACACGTCAACATTGAGCATCAACTCACTCCACGTAGGAAGAGAAAAACGGATGTAATCTAGTTCCGTGCCCTCTTTCTACTGCTGGCTGCGTGTACCCACGAAAAGGGCCCGGTATGCACTGTTCTATGGTTGTCAATCAGCTTTTGAGCAGTTTTTCCAGCGGTCCAAGATGCAAAAATGGTAGCGTTCGCGGTTCATTGCTCTAAGAGTTGAGGAGCTTAGCGTGTGCATTAAGTGGACTGGAAGTGCATGGGACTGCAAACCAGACTAGCCATAAATAGATCTCGTGAGAGGGTACCCAGACGCAAGCGCAATGCTGTCCCGTGATTCAATCGGTCAGTGTGATGCCCACCAAATTACCACAATCTTGACAAAATATATGGCGCATGCCAAGCCCGTCCGTGAGCACAGCGTAGCCAGTGGCAGTGAAATAGGGTAGAGGATTATGTTAAATAAATAAGTTGATGTCGCGACCATTTTGGCAGTGTGATTTTCCTGGAAGAACGAGATTTCAAATTCATGAAAAATATTGCCGAAATATGAAAAGCAAGCAGTCACAATATTAGCGATAACGCTATCTTTTATTTCATGTAACGATAATTTTGTGACAGTATATAATACATGTAAATATAAGTACATACTGCACAGAATAATTAACAGTCGTTTACAAAAGGCACATACAATATCGGTATAACTACACTATATGAGGGAAGTCATCACAAATACGACGGATAAATCGTCTAACAGGTTTGAATACAAGTAGAAACATTAAAATGAAATTATATGGTCCGCTCGTTTTGTAAAAAACATGACAAGCCATTAAAACAGCCTTCATTTTCATTCTCAAGTATGTGAATGTTATCCATAGAAAGGGTTTCTTGTTCCAAATTTCGATGACAGGGTTAAAAAAAAGATCTAAATTGATTTCTTTCAGCCATCTTAACTAACTCCTTACAGAAATTACAAGACGAGAGCTCCTGATATATACAGTTGTAATGCTAGTTTACATTGAATGACCTTGACAATACAAGTCGCCATCTGCAAAACATCAAACTACCTGATTTCTCGGTTTGTGTGTTCGGTAAGCGTACTCCCAATTTCTAGAAGCATGATAATCCACCTGGTTATGCCAGAACAACCAGTGCAAATAACCGGGCGTAAGACCATGCAGATGAGGTGAAACAACGATTCCGTAATCTAGCACTGAGCGAACAACAAAAAGTCCAAAACAGGGTCACTTGCGAAACAGTCAATGCGGTCCTTCAGCCCTCCTTTACAGTTGGCAGATTCTTACGAGACAAACCCAAGGTGGTTGTAGTCGAAAAGGCACGAGGTGCCATGTTCAAGCAGATGGGTAAAAATACCGTCAAAGACGGTGAAGCGCCTTCAGTGACAATGTATTTAAAAGTCTTAGCGTCAAAGCAGCATTCAATGCTTAGATGCTCCCCTGTATATTTTTGTGTTCCTTTGGGTAGGTTATTTTTTGCTCAAATTACATTGCCTAAACCATGCAAGAAATTAACTTCGAAGAGAAACTTTGAAGAAGAACTGGTAACATAACGTTTTCACATTGCCTCTTATGATCCCTAAAACATTCAAATGATTAATACTAATATGTTCGTCATGGATGCTAACATTGTCACTCAGCCTGTTGATAGATCGATATAGTCCAGCGAAAAAATGGTTAATAAAAAGCAAAAAGCAAAACTTTACAGAGTAAGTTCCACAGACGGCGCTTGGCTTACACAGAACTGATAACGCTCTCAGAATAGTTGTTCTCGGGAGCTGCAAGCACAAAAATTCTTGAGTTCTTCTATTTTGCTAATCATTCTTACAGTAGCTGACCGCCTGTTTGACTATAACGTCACTATCACTGTTCAATGACCTATTCGTTATTTTCCAGTCTATTTGCCTAAAGTTTAAATACAATTTATGTAAATTAACAAATTACATATATATAACCAATCCTTCCGAATAATATGTAAAGTATCAAAAAAAGCCTCTTATGGTGAGTTTGGACATCTGCGTTAGAAATCGCAGTTACGTCATACTGGTCGTAAGTGTGGTTGGCGCTGACGCTAATGGGTTGAGATGACACTGAGTGAACGCAGATTTTGAACGAAAGTGGGATCGTGGGTAGCGGGTAACTCAACGGGTGAATTTGCCGAGAACATACTTGCAGTTCGGGCAACGATGGGTGACATCCTGGAAACTGTCCATACAAAATGGAATGAAACAGCAGATCCAAAACCTACAGAGAGAGACAGCGAGAGAGACAGAGAGACAAACAGACAGAGACAGAAAGACAGAGGAGAGAGAAAAAGTAAATTTTCTTCCTCTAATTTAAGATGTAGTAGTTGCGATTTACAGCAAACTGTTTAAATCTCTCATGTGTAGGACATACTAGGCTCAATATATATACATCGATTTAATTTTCTTATTTGCATATGTATGAAAATGTTGAAAAATGCCTATTGCATCATGTGCATACAAAAGAGAAACGAGACATCCAGTAGCAAGGTTGTCTATATCATTCTTGGGTGTCTGTCACTTAGCAATATTTTGTGTGATATATTGAATATCTCTTACCCGCAAATAAACATGAGAAAACAGCAGAGCCAGGCCATTCCATTCGGTTCCGATTCTACGTGGGTGACGATGTTGCGACTACAGTTTGGACACGTCGCCGCGGTCGGAGACGGCCCCAGTGTGGCGACGAACGTTGTCGCAGCGGGGGCTGTAACCACAACTGTCTGGCTGTGATGGGTGGCGGCCTGTGGGTATGGTTGATGGACGTGTGGCTGAGTCGCCGGTTGCTGCGAGTACGTGTAGTAGGGTCCTGGCTGCGGTGGCGGCTGCTGTGCTGGGTTGTATGGTGGCTGTTGGACTGGATTGTAAGCAGTGGGAGGCGGCTGCTGGTACCCGCCCTGCGGTACATCTGGAACGGAGAGAGAGTGAGTGAGTGAAAGGACAGGGAAAATCAGTCACAAAGTGATTAAAACGATCGCGTTTTTGCCCTTTTTCGTACCGTAAGGTGGAGCCCCTCCATACACACTGGGGAGAAGGGTCTGAAAATCGCAGCAGACCCTCAAGTAGTTCGGTGCTCTTGGAAACACAGACGACACTAAGGGGGCTGAAGATATTACCTAGTTACCGTACTTTGAAATCAGATTTCGTATCTGTAGGGTACATTAATGCAATTTTACAACAAATTATATATCAAGCAGTTGTTCACTTGTTACGATTTAGAAAACTGTCAGTTTCATTTCGCGCCTTAATCGAATATCAATTTGTTGCATTTCCTAGAATCTGTCGGTGATGTGACCTTTCAGTGACGTATGAGCGCATTGTTATTGGAAATCAAACCTGTCTTGTCATAATTATTACATTTACCCTACTATTCTCCCTAAAGCTTGCTGAAATATGAGGTATGAACCTTGTCAATTTGTTAACATGCAAAAAATGACAATGTTATTATCGCCTACAAACGAGCTCAATATTCATATATATACGAAAACAATTGATGGCGCTCTACGACATACTATTACACCTCGCTGTCACGACACAGCCCGGTATACCCTTTGTCACGAACTACTAGGCTGAACACAACAACATTTCCGGCTCATATCACGGTGACAATTCATATCAGAAAACGCAGGCAAACAGGTTTTAGGAAAACAAGAGATATACCGAACTAACATTGTGTTTTGTACTATTATTTTTTGACACAGTAATCTTACGCGTTAAACTATCACACCCTATCTTCTTCGTGGCTGACATCAGCGACAGCGTGTTGGAAAGTTGCGCCATTCGTGTAACATGCATAGTGTAACGTTTTCCTTTCCTAAGAAAGCTAATAATACATGGAATGTGATCAACAGTACTTTTTCTTATCTTTTTTTTTCTTTCTTTTTTTTTGTTGAAAGTCACACTTTATAGGTATAGTATGTAGGTCACGTAGGGTTGGTTGGCATTGATTGACGCAAACAAGGAAGCCAAACGTCATCGGATGTCATAATAGTTATCGAAACTTTCACTAGGGTGCAAGTGGGTGAAAAAAAATCGTTTTGTACCAGAAAAGCTACAACCTTTACTCTTCTGTGCGAGCTTGATCCGTGAAGCAAGGACAAAGCCTGGTCTTTGAGCGATAACTGGGCTGGTCAGAGCTCTGAGTGACGTGGTGGTGATACAGTTCCGTAGCCAATAGTTTACCAAGCCTCAGGCTTTGCGCCAGGTATTTTTTTAACAACAACTTACCATATGCATACCTTAATCTGACTGAATACGGTCTTTCAACTTTTCGTACTATTTTCAGTGTCATGCTTGTCTAAATCCTTTCATGACTGCTGCTCCTAACAGTAACAAAGACCGCCGTCCCAGTCAGAGAAGGGAAGTTAATCGTCCTGAAGGGACCAAGACATTCTCAGAATGATCGTTAGAACTGAAGTCCCAGTTTCCCGATCCCCGAATTACTTGCAGGATAGATACAAAGCGAACCGTTTTATATCTTGAGATCCCGACACACACATGATTCATGTCACAGTTTTATGAGTAGACAGAAAAACGTAAGGAATTGCCCACACCTTAAATTCAAATGGCTGCCCGTCCATATGAACTCTTTATGGCGGGAATAATAAATCATCATTTATTGCGAGGCAGAATATTTCAGTTGCGAAAACAGAGTTTGGTGTTATAATGGTAAGTTAATCGCATAGCTTTCTGCAGTTTGCAAGTAAGACTACCCTTTTATACGCAAACAAAAACTAATTCAGAGTAGAAAAGATAATTTTTTCAAAAATTCATTCTTTTGTGATCATGGACCTAATGTACTTTACATAGTCACACCTGTCACCAAACAAACCCAATGACGTAGTTTCCGTCAGTCTTTCAACCAAAGAATATAGAAAGTCGATTGAATTTCATTTTTTTTTTATCTCAACAAAACATGAGACTATATTCGGCGTGGTCTTGAGATTACGAGGAATAATGTCTCTCACTACGTATTGGCAGCGTCCGCGAATATTGCGTCACAGTACACGTCATGACGTCACAGCCCAACACGCACACACATGTGACTGTGGTTACACTTGCCATGAATGAGCGTCACATGAGCTCGTTCAGAGCCAACAGTGTGATTCACGCTATTTTACAATCCCTTTGCCTCGCTCCACAAAAGGAACTTTTAGCGTGTAGTAATGACCTTGGAGGTAGGGCGAGAGTGACAAAAGGTCACTCGTAGAGTAATACCGACACTCGGTGCGCAGTCAACACGCAGCATGAACACAGTGTAATTATTTTTAGATCGCTTTTAAATTAGCGACATAGCGACGTACGTATATGTATTCTCTCTTCCAGCATAGTTTCAATTATCTGTTATTTATATCAGAGCTCTTTTGGGCTTTCACATGGCCAAATGAAAAATATGTGACGACCTTTCACATGACTTTCTCTATTTAAAACTGTGTGACCCTAAACTTGTTTTACTTATTTTCAAAAATCACGCATTTGCGGAATTTTGCTGTTTTGATGGGTCACACCGGAATAGATAGAGGAAAAACAAATTCTTCAATGTCAGTCATGTGATCAATACATCATTTGACAGAAACAAATTTACGGAAACGCACATTTTGCCTTACGCCTCAACCGACGTTGTACCCCGAAACGAAAGTCCACAGCCTAAAAGAAATCGGCTACGTTCAAGTACGTTTGGTTGTAGGCAACAGTAATCTCGGGTTTCGTAAAGTTACTCATTTCGTGCAGCGGAGATTGTAAACTTTGAATGTCCTGGCCGAGCATGACCTGATGCAGCTTTTCGTTTTATCTCGTTTCCACCTCCATGGTTTTGAGAGGCAGGGGGGTCGCTCTGGGTATTTTTTTGTGAGAGGAAAAAAGCGTTCCTTTCTGACTTCCCCCTTTATATGTGCTTGGCAATTTACGACCGCCGTACATCCCCTTTTTGTAGAAACAAATGACGAATGGTGAACTGCTGTATGTCTAACTTTCGTATTGTGATGTCTGGATTATCATTTTATCAACTGATTTAGTTTAAGGGGTAAATATTTTCATCGTGACAAGAGAGGCGATAACGCGGAAATGATAGCTAATGCATACACATGTATGCGTTATTGACCGGGACTTGGCAAAGCCATCCGCAAGGGCGGACAACTACGTTTCAACCTTGAACTGCCTTTTACGATGCCGAGCAAAGGTTAGGTTACAGTAACTAGGTTTTGCCTGAGGTTGTGGGTTGGACGGCAGAGCTAGCCACAACCTGTGGCAAAACCTGGAGCTACTGTACTACAGGTAAGGTAGGGCTGGACTGGACTGTGAGTTTGTCTCCTGATGGATCAGCGTGTACTGGGGATTGATGGTTCCCTGTGATTTTCTACAGACGAGTTTGCGCAGAATCGAAACTGTCACTGTGACCTACACGTCATACAAGAGTCTTCATTCTATTCTACATTTGTCGAAGGAGTGCCATTTGTAAACATCTTGGGAGGGGCGTTCATGGGGATTTCGTTTTGGACAGACGTCAATAACGCTACGCAATTTCTCGTAGAACACTGATTTCACTCTCAGTAGCTAACAGGTTTGAATGCGGACAAAGAAAGAGCGGCTCGTTGAATTACTCAACAGAAGGGGAAACTTCCGCACAGCTCTTACAAAGTGCGTCATTCGTGATTATACCGAAGGTGAATTATAATGTAACCGGACTAGTATTACAACACAGCGCTGTGACCTTGATCAACACACAATCACATCGCGCTGCGCTTCTTTCAACATGGATAATTAGTCCCTAGTTGAAGGTTTAACTTTTTAACCATAAAGGCCGTGATTATTGTCGTTCCTATGGCTGTTAGTGCTTACCTCCGGGATATGGTGGTGGTTTATCGTCCATCTTGTCTTTGTGCCGACTACTGTGGCTGGTTGATCATGCAGTGAGATGCAAATGTGTGTGGCATGAACCCTGAGTCACCTCGCGGTTCCAGGGGTGCCACGCCTATCGAGCGCCAGTAGACTATGAATAGCTGCCCTGCCAAGTAAATCCCGGGGGCATGTTATAGGTCAGTAATTAACGCCAATGTACGTCACTTACTTTCTACGGATCATAAATAGATAAAGCAACAAAATGACGCTTTGCCAGATCTTACATGTAAGTTGTCCGTATACCTTCCTAATTGCTCAACTCTGCTTCCGTTTTTTCGGCACACGTGGTGTGAAGCCGTCACGGTCAAGGAAGGGTCGAGCCGGAAAATAAGGGCCTTGTGAAGCTACCTTCCCAAATACAGGACGGCACCTATCTTGAAAATGTAAAAGAAAACTCGTTAAGTATTTTGCCAAAGAAAGCTTTATAATGTTCCCTTAACAACTGAACATAACAAAATCTGCGGTCAGCAGATAAAAGACAAGAACACCGGATAAGTTGGAAACTCAATTTTCGCATATAAGGTTTCAAATCACTTGTTACAAGCTGTGTGCTACCGAAAAAAATGATGGTTGTCTGAATCAGTCCTCGATGTTCACTTCGGGCAGGCACGAGAGAGGCTCTCTGCAGTGCCAATACATACGACAGCAAAAGATCTTTGGGTGGTCAAGTTATCAAAGGACATGAAATTTTCGTGGACGTTTCATTTTTTTTCCGTTTTCATTTCTTCCTTGTAGGATCACATGATCTCCTTAGCCTTGAATGAGCTAAAATCTGCATGCGAAAGGGGAACCCGTTTGATACCGGGAAATGTACATCATGAAATCTTTAGTGTATAGATTCTTTTGTATGAACATACTCCATTTTCTTGGTCTTCTCTTGCTAGTCTCAGTTGGCTCGCAGTTTTGGATAACGACGCCTTTCGTCAGAAATTCTTTGAGTTCAAGACTGTCAGAAACTTCTGGTGCCGTTTAAGCCAAAGTGCAATGGTGTGAACTTGAAGACAAAATTTGAGAGCGATCTCACATAATGAGAAAGCGCCTGCGACGCTCGCCTGTAAGCACAGACTATAACGGCGCAACACAGCCATTACACCAGTCTAAACCATTGTCCTTGTACAAATATACTGACAAAAGTGGGACGAGGGACTGTTAACAGTCTTGCATAGTAACAACTAAAGGGGTCCAGAGAGAGTGAGGAATGCTCTTAGACTGCAAGTCAACTGAGGAATGTAAGCCTTGCTATACTTTGACTGGATAAAGTCGTGACTGGCACTGCCATGACGGGAAGACAACCGGTGTTGAATAAAAAATGAATGCACAACAATGTATTAAAATCATGATAAAATTAATTGAAAACAATGTAATAACTCCAAGTTTTTACTATTATGAATTGAATTCGAATTGAATTCGACTCTTATACTGTGTTAATGACTTCAAGCCTTTGGTGGAATCCAATACAAGCAAAATCGTTGTTTTCTTTGACCAATGAACACTTAAGTTTTGTCAAAGCAACGTGATGTTAAAGGAAAACGGTCGTCGGGAACTGCGCATGTGCAAGTTTCTTGTTTACAAACAACATATTTCGTGCACGATATCTAGATGCACCTCATCATCATAGCTGCAACATTTAAATTATACGATGTAGATTATGACAGACATGTTTTAACTTTCATCAATCACCATCGTGCCTTGGGTACAGTGTTTACATTGGTCGTATGGGTCCCATACGACCTTTGAGCGCAGTTCCGACGACTGTATCCCTTTAAAGAGAAGACTGACTGCCTATAGTTAAAACGAATGTTATGTGTGAGATCATGGAAAGGACTAATCAAAAGTAACGGACGTTATCATTTATTTCCAATCTGTATGCAATCAAACGCCAAATGTACAATTAAGCCATTTAAAGAAAATTCTTTGTTTCTCATCCTTGGATTTTTGAAAAACCTACCAGCCAGCCAGGAAAAAAAAACAAACAATAATACAAGTGCATTAACATATTAGTAACCTCAATTTTTATTTGACTTCTTGTGGAAAAATAATATTTTTATTTGTAATAGT
This sequence comes from Ptychodera flava, assembly GCF_041260155.1. NCBI lineage: Eukaryota > Metazoa > Hemichordata > Enteropneusta > Ptychoderidae > Ptychodera > Ptychodera flava. Next base: position 24,918,221 of record NC_091942.1, on the reverse strand, counting down.
GTTAACATTGTGTTTGTTTTCTTAATTTTCTGTGAAAACCTACCAGCACGCGGACGGCAAAGAGAGATTTTTTAATTCAAAGCGCCTTAGTGAAAAATAAATGTCTACAGTTTTCAAATATTACCTGAATGAAGACTTGTAAATGGCGCCAAAGTGTCTCAGCCTAATTATACATTATATAGCCTTCCATCTTTACGATATACCTCGATGAAAGATGTGGTCGGCCTACACTGCGTAGCTATTTATGCACAGTTTGCTATCTTAGCTGGAGTTTATCGATGCTTAACGATCGGGCTGTTTTTGCCTTCAGAGATTCAATAAATATTTTCAGAAGCAGAGAGCTCGGATGTTTTTTTCGTAAACTCCAGTGTTTTATCTTTCAGACCATGAACAAGGCTATACTAGATCCGCTACCCGAGGCGGGGATGTTATCTTCCTCTTGCAGGTATAGCCATAGACAGTAGCGGGGTCTTCCCCCGTCTACTGTCTATGGTATTGCCCTGCCTGAAGCGATAGACCTAACTCTTGATTTTTGCATAAGCAAACATACTTTCAAAACAATTAGAATCCTACATGAACGTTTGACAACCCCTTCCCAGGATCTACTGCTCATAAAAGAACACCAACTGTAACCTTTGATCATATTTTCATGGTCGTAGGTCTATACACGTCCTTATTCTTTTCCTCTAAAGTATGTTGAAACACAATAGCCTTGCCAATACATTGCATTGTTCCATAGACGATAAAGCGTGTTCGGTGTCACTCTCTATGATCGTGCACATTGTGCAATCATGAATTCTTGTCTGGACTGGCGACTGAAAACAATTGTCGACAATGTCACTAGATCTACACCCATACGTATAGCTGGGCAGTAGACACGACAATCTTTCGGAAATAGAACATGAAAAGAGTATATTACGAGCAGGACAAAATTACCTGAAAATATATCAACAGTTTTAGTTTATGGAGCTTTGAAGGTCTATCACATGCCACCTTTTGAGACGGCCGTGAACTTTTCCCCTTCTTACCCTTTTCTTGTGACAGCGAGTTACACAACAGTCTGTGAGGTGATGAGTTTCATATTATCAGTTAGGACCACAGACTTCCCTTCTAAAGCCTGGCGCGGATGAATTTATGGTTTCAATTGCACTGCACATCGGCATCATTCCTGAACCGCTCTTCTCACCTACGAGTGGCATTTCAACCCCTTCGCAATATGTTCAGCTCCCCGTTCCAGATGTAGAATGCTTCTAATCAAAGTTGCTGATCATGATAAAAAGCTCGACAACTATTTGATGTGACTTGAAATGCTGGCAAATGTCGAAGCGGGCGACGTGGCGACAAATAGAAAAAAGTGGTAAAATTCATACAGTCAGTCATTCATCCATCCATCTAATCATTCATTCATTCGTTTATTCATTCTTTCATTCTTTTATTTATTCGTTCATCCATCGATCCACTCATTCATTGCCGATTTAAATTTAGTGATAATTGCATAATGGACAGTAAATTATACAAAATAAACATATCATATGATTATGAATATGATAGTGTATGTAGTGAAGAAAACGAATAACCATAATACGGTATTTTAATCGCAACATGACACTGTTTGTTGCAGAAACGCATCTTTTTTCGACACTTTCCGAAATATCTTCCCGCGGTTTGCACGTATTGTGTCCTGCCATCGAGAAAATCACACCTATTCATGCATGGTGAAACCACTCTTTTTGTTGACAAAGTGTAAACGTATGAAGTTTGTTAATCTATATGTGAAGATTTCGCAGAAGAAGTAGAGGAAGAAGAAGAATTCCAGCAATTACAACAGGAGCTCACGCCCAAGTGGGATTGGGCCTCTGCGAAGAATACTGAACTCCAGTAAAAACAATAGAGACCCAAGCCTGGTTGACTTGAGCCCCTAACAAGTGGTGTCCCTTCATATAACTACTCAATTTACTAATTATATCATTAGGCATAGTAAGTCATATGAAAAGTTAAAGAAAACATTTTATATGGTCGTCTCACTTGATTTATGCTAATGAGGAATCGTTCAAATTCAGTAGATGGTAAAATATATTCAAAAATATTGGTCAAACGAAATTCGATATTAATTTCAAAATTTTTTCAACATTTCAGGTTTGAAGTATTACATTAAATAAAATGGCACAGTTGTCATCGGTGGGCACGAGTCTGCGGAGATGTGTGTTCCCTCTGGTGTTCCTCAAGGCTCACTACTGGGTCCGCTTTTATTTATTTTATATATCAATGACCTGCCCATGTCTATCCATCATTCGACCATGTTTCTGTATGCCGACGATTCGAAATTTTCTCGGATCATCAAAACTGAATCGGATTGCAGACTATTGCAATCAGATATCTCTCTTGTTGGTAATTGGTGTAAAGCATGGAAAGTTAAACTAAATCTTAAAAAATGTTTTGTTATTTCATTCTCCAACAAGCGTATTCCGGTTCATTCCAATTATAAGCTTTATAAGCAATCAATCACACGTGTTGATGTCATCAAGGATCTTGGTGTTTATTTCTCCAAAAATCTAAGCTGTGTACATCACATCAATTGCACAATCAAAAGAGCACATCAATTGGTCGGTTTTATTAAACGGACTTGCTGCGACTTCACTAATACCACTGCCATCAAAAGTATTAACATTGCACTTGTTAGGAGTATCCTTGAGTATTGTTCAGTAGTGTGGTCTTCACACCAGAAGTCGTACATTGACAAAATTGAACGAGTTCAGAAGAAATTTATTAAATTTCTTTGTTTTAAGGAGGGTATGGAGTACAATGTTGATAATTATTTTACATTATGTTCTTATTTAAACTTTCGCCTCTTTTTATTCGTCGTCAAGTTTTAGATCTTTGTTTTATTCACAAGTGTGTCAATTTCATTACCAATTGTCCAGATATTAATAGCTCCTTCACTTTCTTGTGCCCCCAAGGCGTCTCAGGTCTTCTGACCTTTTCCGGATACCAAATCACCGCGTTAACCTGTCTAAATATTATTTTTCGTCTCGGGCAATGTCACTTTTAAATAGTGTCTATCGTTTTGATATTGATTTGTTTACCAGTCTTAGTGCTTTTAAAACCCAAGTGTCATCTGTTTTATTATCTCTTGCTGATAGTCATTTTACTACCGAGAGTTTTTGATGACTGTTTGTCAGTCTCTGTTGTTACTTGTTTAGTGCCTTTTTTTAAAATTAGTTCGTGCATATTGTAATTTGTCTTTTTCATGTTTTAATTTTTCTCTGTTTGCATCCAGTTATTGGGCTATGCCTGTTGGATGTCAGAATGAATAAATAAATAAATAAATAAATAAAAAAACCTTATTACAATTATATCCTATTGTACAATGTAGATTGTATTGAACTTTGATCATCCCCTTTCTTTCAATATCCATGGGAATATCAGAGATTAAATCGTCTGGAAATTATGCAAACCATCCAGTCGATTTTTCTGATTATACAAATTAATCAGTTGTTCGATTTTACAGCGCTTTTCATTCTATACGCCCCTTTAGTATACAATCATTACAATGGGTTGAAGTCTTGATCATGTCAATATCTTTGTCGTTGGGGGCGTACATTCTAGTAATAAAATGAACACGTTTCTGTAGTATAATTCTAGAGTACCAAAAAATAATTAAAGCAAGTGGTGTCCCTTTATGTAACTACTCACTTTAATAATTATGGGCAAAATCAGTCATTTAAAAAGATAACTGTTTCCATGGTCGTCATGTCGGATTAATGCAACAGTCCAGTATTAAATGCAAATCTTGGTATAACATTTCAAGTTTGAAGCATTACGTTTATTTGGTGTTTCGCATGGATATACTCAAAGTTTAATACAATCTACATTATTCAGCTGTAAAAGGTTTCATAGGAAATGCTGTAATTTTATTAAAATGACAGCATTCCCTATAAAACCCGCTTTTACAGTTGCACAACGTAGATTGTGTTTCACTTTGAGTATACAATACCAAACGGCCCTTTTCAGGGCCTCCGTATTTTGAAAATCGTATTCCTACAATTCGACCCAACTATTGTTATCGTCCCTTACAATCTCTTTAACCTCACGTCATTTTGTAGCAAGTTCGTTGCGAACTATGTCCTGAAGTACACTTATTCATTTAAATCAAAATTCACAAAAATGTGCGGAAAAGGAATCACGAAAACATGGAGATTCGGAAATTAGGTTTGGAACTTTACTTGAAACTCACCAAGTTTTGCTGTAAAACTTCTTCTATTTGAAATACGTGTCAATTAGGTTGACCATCTCGCTTCGGGGTCTAGGCTGTAAACGTCTTCACACCACAATCCCCCATCACACCAATTTCAAAACACATATAGAAATCTAAACTTTCACGGCGAACAATTTCAGGAGACTTTTATTCGAAACACGGTATCTGTGTTGGGTGGGGGTGTGTCCGGGTCGTTAGAATTAATATAGCTTTGAAGCTGAGCCGTAAAATTCGTCCCTCACAGGACAGTCTCCCGTCAAACTGTCTCGTTTCTAGGCCTTCCCTATGCAGGACAGTATTCCACCACGGTCAATTCACTGGACTGTGATTCCTCGCTGCCGTTATCAATCGTGCAGAATAAGGTCGACGTATACTTACCCTGTACATAAATCAACATAGGAATTGTTTTCACCGAGAGAGCTAGACAATGTTTTATACGGTTGCGCAGTACCAAAAATATGAAAAGTGGCGTCGCTATCTTATCGATACTACTGTATACAGTAATAGAGGGCCACTTTTGCCACAATTATTTGCATATGACAAGAGGTCATAGTTCATAATAGTTCATAAGAAAATAGCTTCATATGTCTTAAATAGTGTTTCCATTTTTTATTTATTTCATAGCAAAGATATGCATTTCTCCTTCTTTCCCTTCAAGGTATGATGATTCAATTGTGTTAGCCCTGCTAGCACAACGCGTTGTGAAAAGTAGGCCATATGTCATAGTTGAAAAGAAATTCTATTCTGGACTAGACGTCGGATGCAGACGGCAATATCGAACATTCAGGCACATACAAGTTACATGTTGACAAGTTGAGCCAAAACAAACTTTCCGATATGATTTTAAAAATAGAACAAAACGATGAACGAGCATACAACACGAGTCAATGGTTAAATTGATATCTAAGACTTATATGTACAACGTCATAACAAAACTCAGATCACGTGTTAAAACATGCAGTGATGATTGGGTGACTCTTCCAGACGTACTATTACTAAAACCACGGTAACACGTATCTGTTTTCACCTGGTTCAGTAACTGCGTCGAAATCTTAAATCGAAATCTTAAGTTGACAAAGCGTACATTTTGACAATGTTTGTTTATTGTTGTTGTTTTTCTTTAGTTTTATGAAACCACTGGAGCGAATCACGGTTTTGGCTAACGAAGCTCTGGTTTGATGATAAAGATTTACTTCTTCCAGTGGATTGATATAAGATTCTTTTAAAGGGAAAAACACAAACCATTAAAACATATCACAAAATACTTCAAAAGAATCATAAACATTACAACCGCTGCCGCTAAGACTACTTGAAATCATACATAAATATATACAAACTCTTGTGAAGATTAACATGTTGGACACTCTCCCGAATAAGATGATGCCTGTAAATGCTTACAAAGAGCAAATGTTTTCTTCTGGTCGACAAAACAATTAAACTGAAGATACAGCGAATAAAATAAAAACGTGCATTTAGTCTCTATGAATTTACAAAGTTACCTATTCTGGCCCTGAAGGTTGATAACGTATTTGAGTGTATAATATTAGCGTTGGCGAAATGTTTAAGATAGACATAGTCAAGTGATGGAAGCATGCACTCCATGCACCGAGTGGTGGCGCTGTAGACACGGCTTCAAGCTACGACCCAACAACATGTGGTGATTGAACACATTTAGCAAAACAAAACCAAAAAATATAGACAACACGATAATTCTGCGTACAAGGTAACTATCTTTGTATCGAAATCGAAAGTAATGCATGAGAATGTGTTTTCAGTTTCGTACATACAATCATTAAAATCGTTAAAACGAATGATGATCACTGATTTAATTGTGTGTGTTGGTGCCGAGTGCCAGCGAACTTGCAGCAACACAGCAGTGTAGAGAGAGGGGGATAGAGGCAGACCGGAGGACAAACAAACAAACCGACAGTAACAGAAAGACAGAGACAGAAAGAGTCAGAGGCACACACAGAATAGTGTATATGCTACGGTTTTTTTAGCAAAAAACATTCATTCCGGGAGTTTGAATCATAGTATACAAACTGATGTACATAAACCACGGCCATTACGATGTTGAGGTTCAAATATTTAAGATGATAAGCTTGGTAGTTTCGTCACTCGCTGATTTTGCTGCCGGACGTGGTTACAACCTGCTGTGCGTCCCAATGTGGTTATTACAATTTGGACAGGTGTGGACAGCATCCTTGCATGCGTCAACACAGAACGGAATCAGACAGCAGCCAAGTCCCAAGCTGTTTAAAAACAGTAATACAAGAAATGTGTCATTATGCCATTGTCCAGACATCATTGTATTCATTCTGATATTACAGAATTTTCTTTTTGAATGAAGGTACGCGGGGACAGATGATCGATCTCTCAAATATTCCACTACTTTTCTGGTTTACCACTTGTTTGTGCGCATTTTAAAACTCTAGAAGTAAAAAACAATGCTATCGTAGTTTTTTTGAATGTTGAAAATTTTATTTTTCTCCACAGACATACTGTAACACAGGGACGGTGGTCATTTTGATTTTCAAATATCGGTTAATGTTTGGTTACTTGTTTCTCTAGAACCAAACTGTGCACGATGACCCCTGATTTTTATTCTTGATTTGGTAAGAGTATGGTTGAAAGTTTCATTGAGGAAAGTTTGAGCATGCGCAACGGCCATTTTAGTTAAACTTTGACCATTACCGGGTCTCTATGAGAAAAAGAGTCAAACTTTCCATAACCAACAGATGAAATCAAAGTTTGCCTTTATTATCATACATGCTATGCCTGGAATGGCCCAACAGCGGAATAGTATGAAGTGATACGGTTGTCATCACTCCTTAGCAACGAACTTTTTATGAGTACAGCGATGAGCAAGCAAGGTCGATTTCAGTTGATCTCGTCGCTAATTTCGGAACGTCCGTAGGAAAACAGTCATAATCAAAGCATGCATGTATGACAAAGGGGCTATTGCATGAAGTTTGGGCGATACAACGTCGTATTCTCGTGGTGTGTCCGCATTTTGACTCGTTTCTGCGCAATTCGTCACAATACGGACACATCACTTGAATACGACGCTGTATCGCCCGAACTTCGTGTAATAACCCCTAAAATATCGTTCATTCAAAAAAGAGAAGACGGTTAAAATCTCCACATTTACAAAGTAGTGGAACACATTTATGTGTGTACAGTAAACAATTTGATATGCTACATTTTCCGATGGATCTCATTTGTGTATATTACACAATCGTTTCGTAATCTTTTCAAAAAGAATTTAAAATTACCATGACTGCTTTTAGCAACATAAATGTACCTCGGGTTTTGTTATCTGTCGGGGAACAAAACTATTTTATTTTCTGAACTTCATTTTAAACCACTGCGGCATTCTTACCCGATAAACCACAGGAAGAAGCAGAATAGCCAAGTAGCGGGGCCTGCTACGAATTCCACGTTTGTCACTATGTTCTGGTGGCACAACGGACAAGTGCAGGGCATCGGCGCATCCGTCAGCATTGGAACACCCACTATGGCTGTTGAACTCGGCTGGCCAACCACCACTGTTGTGTTGTTTATGGCAGCCGTGTTAGATGCGGGGGCCGCACTGTATGCCGGCGGCGGCGGCTGGTTAGAGTATTGTGTGTTGTATTCCATACTGTATATAGGAGAGACTGAACTTTAGTTTACATTCTAGGCCTCGCCATTTGCTATCAATCAATTGAACGAGTATCATCTTCTCTTTATCAAAATTGAATAACTGTCTCAAATATGACACACGTAAAGGTGTGGCGACCACATTTCAGCCTTGATCAATCTCAACGGAATTATTTCACGACGCGTGGTAAAAGTTGGATCTTTGTAAGGGGCTGTCAAAAATTATGGGGATTTCATTGAATATGTGCGGAAAAAGTTTTCGTAGCCCTGGCGATTTTATGAATCAAAATTTTCACGAATAGATCAACAGAAAAGCGGAGAAATTGGTGGGACTATGTGTCCATGTCATGATAAAACAAAAAAAATATGTTCAAATTTTGGTATGGTAAAAAGAGCCATGCAGGAATACGCCCAGTTCCCTCCCGAGATATATTGGTCCATTCCTTTAGTTCAACCTCATCAGAGGTCATACAGTACTTCAACACTGCGTCGTGCTCTGATTTTGATGACAGAAAATCAATAAATCACCGAATTTGCTTCCATGTGACGTGTAGAATCTACGCATAAATCTGACAATTTTTGTTATATTCTAATAGCCTATTACAATGATTGCAAACTTGTTTTTGAGCAGGTAGAGAGTTTGGTACCCGCGAGAAATAATTGCAGCCGTAATCACTCTGCCACAATGTCTGTGTTTACGTGTCAGGTTTTCAGAGATGTAGGTTGGTGAGCGAAGAAAGGGACGGCGTCAATTGAATAGGGAACAACGGCGGCTTTGAAACGCTATAGGGCAGTATTTTCCACCAACATACTGTTTGACCTCAACCCATGGCTGTGATGTCATGACTTAAATTGTTTCACGACACCCGCCACCCTTTTACTTTGCTAAGTCATCCAAGGCAGATAATAAAACAACGCGGACTGAATGCTAATTGGATGTCTGTTCTGCAATGAAACTTGGGAAACAAGCGCAATGTTGCATTTTACACAAGAAAGACCAGGATCAGGTTAGTGAGTTTCTAGACTTGAAATGTCGTCCACAGAAGAAAATCTTGACCCTTTTGCGCGCAAATTTCTCATCAATTCTTTTAACAGTTACGAACAAATACATCCTTACGACATCGAAGACAAAAACTATTTGAATCCTTATAAAACTATTCAGATAATTTGATGGTTTTTCAGGAAGGAAAAATAAACACATAAATCACACAGTGTGCAGACAGCAAATGTCCAAAATTGAATCTTTTAATATTCCTTTCAGTAATCCTCGATTGACCTGTGACGTCATCAAGTGTACAGATATGCAAATACATCCAAAAATGTCTGTGCTTTATGAAGTTACTTGTATGAATTGGTTACTTGCCCAT